>NC_088242.1:59238304-59538304 GCF_036934945.1 Oncorhynchus masou masou
GCAGCAGCACTATCAAGGTTCTTATTAACTATTTCTAGCCTTCGCTGAGACGACGAGCCAATAATTAGTTTTTAGGTTTTACAGCACCTTACACAACATGTATCTGCACATTTCCCTAGTCACCCGTTCACTCTGTCCAGTTTGAAATATAGTTGAATAGTGGAGATCAGAGTCTATCAAACTTGGGCTGTCTCTTGTGGAGGTCATAAGTGAGCTTTTCAAGAGGGAGAAAGTCAACAATCTGGTCAATCCACATTTTAAATGTTGGAGGGGTATTAGAGGCCCAAAATAGAAGAATGCATTTCTTAGCAAAGTATGTTATCTCTGTCAGGATCAAGAACAAAGTCCTGCTGGGCATTAAGAAGATAGATACATGGGGTCATATCAAACTGTACATCTAGTATTTTCTGTGCATCAGTATGTATAGATTGCCAGATTCTGGCAATCTCTCTACAACTCCAAAATACATGCGTGTAGGTTCCACTTTCAGAGGTACATCTTTTACAGTTAGGAGACATATTCGTTTTCATTCTATGGAGTCTCAAAGGAGTGTACAAAAATGTGTAATTAGATTTTCATTTTTACATTAGTAGAGGTGCAGTATACGCTGTTGCAAACCTCTGCCCATAACTCATCACTGATAGTCAGACCAAGGTCCTTTTCCCAGATTATTTTCAAAAGAGTAAAGAAGGAGCCTCCTTTCTCAGAAAGGAGTCTATAGATGTAAGACATTTTGCCTTTAATGTATTGTGCTGTGACAAGAAAGGTTTCAACTTCACTCAATTGAGTTCTAAACCCCCTCTTGGAGGTAAATGAGGAAATTACATGTCTAATTTGAAGATATAAAAAAAAATGGGATCTTGCACATTGAATTCACTGCAGAGCTCTTGAAAGGATTTCAGTGTAGTGGTTTTCTGATGAAATAGGTCTGAAAAGGTCATGATTCCTAGAGTATGCCAAAGATTAAAGTTGGCATCCCTCAGGGCTTTTGGCAAGTCTGGGTTGCCTACTACAGGCGAGTGAGAACATACTGTATTTGGGAGGAAATGCCCAGGTATTTCTTACAGTCCCTCCACGCTAGTAGGGTGCTGCAAATCACAAAGGTTTTGGCTATATTGCCCACTTCACTAAAGTTATTAATTAATATAATTGAGCTTAAGGGCAATGAACCAGGATTGGGCTTCTATCTGAATCCACGTTGACTCTTGTCTGTTTGTGATCCATGTTAGCATGTTGCAGATTTGGGCAGACCAGTAGTACAATTGAAGGGGAGGGAAGGGCAAGACCACCCTTAGATTCAGGTTTTATAGAGTGGAAAACTTGATCCTAGGTTTTTTATTGCCCCATATAATTTTGGTGAAGCTTTGGTTAGTTGTTTTGAAGAAGGAAACTGGGAGATAGCATGGGAGCATCTGAAATAAGTAGTTCAGTCGAGGAGGACATTCATACGGATGACATTAATTCTTCCTACTAAGCTAATTGGGAGGAGATCCAGGTTTGGAGATCGTTCTTGATTCGATCCAGGAGTGGAACATCATTGTCCTTGAAAAGGCTTTTCAGATCTGGTGTTATGAAGATCCCAGGTATTGAAACCCTGTGTTTTCCATTGGAAAGGACATAGTGTCTTCATAGAGCTGGTGAGTGTAATATTGAGAGGGCAGATAGTGGATTTGTTAAAATTGATCTTATAACCCGAACACTTGCCATACTGAGCAATTGTGTCTAAAATGAGAGTGAGGGATTTCTCAGGGTTGGATATGTAGAGCAAGACATCATCCGCGTAAAGAGAAATCTTGTGCTGCAGGCCGCCTGCAGAAACCCCCATAATACTTGGATTGCTCCTTATCTGCTCTGCCAGAGGCTCCGCCCCCAACAGGTAGAGCAGGGGGGTCAGCGAGCACCCTTTTCTTATGCTCCATTCCAGAGGGAATCTGTCAGAGTTCAGTCCATTAGTAGTCACCATGGCATTTGGATGAGAGTATAGTGATTTGATCCATTTAATAAAATTTGGGCCCATATTGAACTTTTCTGAAAGCAGAAAGCTCCACTCCATCCTGTCAAACGCCTTCTCAGCATCCAGTGAAGACAGCAGGACAGGGGTCTTCTGTGTGTTTACTTGATCAATAATATCAAAAAGACGGCGAATGTTATCAGAAGAGTATCTGTCTCTAATAAATCCAGTTTGGTCCGCTTTTATTATTTTGGGAAGAAGAGTGTTTAGTCTTTTGGCGAGCAATTTGGTAATTATTTTATAGTCGAAATCCAACAAGCTTATGGGCCGGAAGGACGAGCAGGATAGGGGGTCCTTGTCCTTTTTGAGCAACACTGTAATGCGAGCTGTGTGCATTGAGTCTGGGAGAACTCCGTTTTTGCAAAAATCCTCCAGCATTGGCATGAAGATAGGGCTAAGCTGGGGCCAAAAAGCTTTGTAGAAGTCTCTGGGGAATCCATCTGGGCCTGGGGACTTATTAGGTGGCGTGGAGGTAATTGCCTCCAGGATCTCCTCAGGAGTGAAGGGGGAGTTGAGATCTTCTTGGTCGGTCTCTGATAGTTTAGGTAGCGAGATTCCCTCCAGGAAAGAGTGTGTTTTCTCTCAGAGGTATATCGTTTGCAGTAAAAATCATGAAAAGTTAAATTGATCTTTTTTGGGTGATATGTGACCTTGTCCTCTGCTGTTCGGATAGCCATGATTGTAAGCTCTGACTGCTCCTTTTTTAATTGGTAAGCAAGCAATCTACTGGGCCTATTGCTATACTCATGGTATTTCTGTTTAGTAAAGAAAATTAAAAAATATCTCCCGAGTGTAGTCCAAATTCAGTTTGGCTTTGGCTGCTTTAAGATGACTCCAGAGGTGCTGTCTGGGGATTGTTTATGTATTTTTTCACAGCGTTCCAGCTCCCTCTCAAGAGCTAGCCTTGTGCTTCCATTGCTTTTTTCTTAGAGGAAGCATATGGAGTTAGATGACCTCTTAGTGTGGCTTTAGCAGAGTCCCACATTGTGGCCGGAGAAACAGGATAATCTTTGTTGTCTTGTGTGTAGTTGTCTATCCATGTAGTTACAAATGTATGGAACGCTTCGTTTGATAGCATGGAGGTGTTGAATTTCCAGCTCTTTGACCTCGGGATGTTTTTGCAGAGGTCAAAGCGGAGGTGGACAAAGGCGTGATCTGAAAGTGCTATGGGTCCGATTGTACATGTGGCTGAATTTATTAATCTCTTTGGGATAAAAATGTAATCTGTACGGGAGTAGGTGTTATGGACATTAGAGTAGTATGTATAGTCCACAGATGAGCTATTAGTCCGTCTCCAGATATCTATCAGTCCCATCTCTTTAGTAAGAGAGTTCAACATCTTTGCAGATATAGGATTTTTGGTGGGGACTTGAGATGATTTGTCTAGGGTTGGGTTAAGGGTACAATTAAAATCTTAGGCCACCACGTCAAAGGAAACACAATGCTCATTGCACAGGGTTATCATTTTTGACATGAAGGCAGGAGTATCTGTGTTAGGGGCGTATATATTTAAAATAGTAATTGGTTGACCATATAGTGACCCAATTATCAAAATAAATCTCCCCTCCGGATCAGATATGTTTTTGTCAATTATGAATGGAACATTCTTATGGATAAGTATGGCTGTGCCTCTACTGTTTGATTTGAAAGATGAGAAATACACCTGTCCCACCCAAGAGTTTGGCATGTTCAGCATCACAGAGGTGTGTCTCTTGTAATAGCACAATGTCTGCTTTTTCCTTTTTTAGAGCACATAGTATCCTTTTCAGTTTTATTGCATGCCCTAGACCATGGCAGTTCCATGTCAATAGATTTAAGGTGCTAGTCATCGTCATCGAACAGTAATCGAACTTTAGAGCAAATCATCGCTGTGTAAAGGTGGATAGTAGTTACAGCTGAGTTCACATAAAAGGAAAATAAATGGTGTACATAAAATAATAATCCCAGAACACCCCAGCCGAGTTCCCAAACAACTCGACAGATCCCGTTGGATCTATTACCCCCCCCCCCCCCCCCGCTCAGTCTCAATTCTGTGTTCTGGAAAAAAAACACAAAACGGGAACAGTTAGCAACGCACAACGTCTCCCTCTCCCCACCAAAGAAATGCCTCATCCTCTCCACCCCACATTGAGTAAATGACACAGTAACCCACGCCCAGACCACACTAAAAGAGGGAGAAAATAAAATCAATAGCCCAGCCTACATATACCTCCCCCAAGGGACATAGGGAACCCCAAGTAATAATAGCAACAAAAATACAGGGAAATAAAAGTAGGCTGAAACATTAGTAGGCCTAGGTTAGGCTATAGAGCCCTCTCAGCTAAGGAAAATAAATATAAATTGGACGGCTATATAATGACATTTAGCGGGGTCTTTGGATATCGGCAATATGTTGTCTTACCTCCTTAAGTAATAGCATTAGTCGCATTTAGTCATTGGTCCGTTTCTCATTGACCAGGATTGTCTTTCAAAAAAACGTTTTGCTTCTTCGGGAGTTTTGAAGTGTCGCAAGGTTCCTTGGTGAGGAATCCTGAGCTCGTTTGGGTATTTGAATCCCCTCAAGATGACTCGGTCAATTGAGTATTTCTTCACTTCGTCAAACTCTCGGCGCTTTCGGCATATTCCAGCTGACAGGTCATGGTGTAAAGTGAGTTTGGCGTTTCCCACTGTGATGGTGTTGTTTTTCGCCGCCAGTAGGACTCGTTCCTTGTCGGTGAATCTCAGGAAACGTATGGTGATTGGGCGCGGTGGTTGTCTGGCTGCTGGTGGGGGCCTCAGTGCTCGGTGGGTTCTTTCGAGTTCTATGGGCCTGTCGGTGGACAGGTGGAGCCACTCGGGAAGTTTGTCTTGCAGGTAGCGGATCAGTGGCATGTTTCGCTCTTCTTTTTCGCCCAGATTGAATAGAACACAATTATTCCTTCGCCCCTGTTTTCCAGGTCCTCTGTTTTCTCTTCCAGATGCTCTATTTTCTTTTTAGCTTATGCTATTGTTTCCATGGCATCTGTCAATAAGTTTTCCATGGATAGGATTCGCCCCTCTGCCTCAACCATAAACGTGGGGCGCCTGGACATCTTGTTGTTGATGTCAGGCAAAGCGTTTTCCAGGATTGTCACCTTGCCCCCTATCGCACGGAGCTGAGAGATAATGGCATCTAATTTAGTGTTTAGTTCTGTACATTGGGATCTCAACTCAGAAAGGATGTCTTCGACAGAGTGCGAGGTTGGCATTCGTTGCGCCTCGGGGGGGAGCGGGTTCTCTTGCTTCTGGCTAATGGCGCTGGCTTTTTCTGAAGCTAGCTTCTTCTTCGAGGCTTTTTCCATCGCTAATGCTCGAGTCCGGGTAAAAATGTCACCTGTAGTGTCGCCTTTTGTAGCCGCCATTACTTTTTTTACTAAAGCTAAATGAGTTTGAACTTGGAGTGGAGGTAAGATTAGGAATTGGAAACTACTTGTGCGGAGCTCTTAGTTCATGCGGCCATCTCGTTCAAGGGTCACGTGATCCCACCTCCTTGTGTCACTTCTTTAGTGCTTCACCCTCCCTACAACCCACATACAGTATGACTGATAAATGCAATTGTTATTACTATAGGTCTCAGTCAATTGCCAATAGTAACTGTCAGATTTAAACTAAGAAACTACTGCCATTGAGAAAGTAAACACCTGGCGTGGAGAGAGTCGAGAAGGAGACAGACAGAGAGGCCCACATGGAGCAAGCTGACTGAAACCCTGTGCGGAGGATAAGTGTCGTCTCTGGCCCCTCCACCAGAAAGAGCCACAGGACTTAAAGAGCAACTGAAGGCAATAAACAACTTATCTGGTAGAAAACTGCCAATGTGTCAGAGAAATGGTAGTGGAATCTAGTTTCAGAATCGACTACAGAGTGAAAAAGTCAATCTCGTCCAACTATTTGTGAGATAATTAGGAAAAAAATGTTATGTCACGGAATGAAGGATACCATAAGAGTGTTCCTTGGGTTGGGTTTATTTCAATCTTGCCCACATGCCCACAATTCAGAGAGCAGCTGCACGCAACCCAATCGTTATGCCCATGTTTGATTTGGTCTGACCTTTTATATCCCTATGCGGCTCATTTATTACCATCAGTAAATTACACAATGTACATGGGACAATATTTTTAAACGTCAATAGCTCCAAATTTCAATGGCTTAAAAACTTAAAACCAACTATAAATTGTAGATATGAATGTACAAATAATAAAAGCATTTAATTACATAACTGTTCTGTGATTGTCATGTATTGCCGGTCCCTAACTAGCCTCAAAGTCAAACCAATTTTGCCACGATCGCACACCGGCCTGGCTGAAACTAATTGGTGAAAGAAGTAGTCTAGGCTTCTTCCAAACACAACCTGGTTAGACTGTTTCAAGTTATCTAGAAGAGTGACTGTAAATGTGTACTATTTTTGACAGAATGAAAGTACAAACGCTTCCCACATTCGAACACACACACACACACGAGACACCCACATCAAAGCACGCCTCCAAAACCCATATCTCGCTCTCAGTCGCATTTCCTAATGAGGAAAATTGAAACAGAGGATAAATCAGAACTTTCAGAACCCAGTTAATTAGGCTGCGTATGTCCAGAGTTTCAAATGATGCTTTCATAACATTTGTGCTCTTACACTGCATGAATTCCATCAACAGCAGTTACTATTCCTCTGTTCAATTCTGAAAATAATTATGAGGCAAAGAAAGAGTCCAGTTCGTTACAAAAACTGAAAGACTTGTAATTGGTTAAAAAAAATGCGTTACTTGTTCTACGATGTTTGAGAGCAACAGCAGGAAGTATTTACAGAGCAAGAAAGCAGTTTGATCTCCAATATACTTATCCTTTGAATCTGAGGATTATGTGGCTATAACTAAAAATAACCAGTACGAATATGGGACAGATAGTTTTTCTATTGTGTTGTTGATTCTTACACAGTCTTCATTTAAGTGTATTGAAATAAAGCTCCATTTCAAATCAGTTCATGTTGTTCTGTGGCCTCTCAAGCAGACCGAAGCAGACCTGAGACCTTGACAGAACATAAATCCACATACAGAATTCTACATGTGCAGTATTTCCAGCGAAACTATTTGATCAGTGCTTTGGAGACTGGCTATACCCTCAAACAACTCTACACTCGGATAGGAACGCTGAGGTGAAGCTTCGCTGCTCAATCCATTATGTTCCTAGGACATTTTAGACTGAGATCTGGACGATCTGATAAACAATTTCTTCGGGCTAAAAGTTGTGCAATAAATCATCCAAAAGCACTGACAGAGAAGCAGAATTTCAGAGCAGCCTGCCACTTTAATTTCTATTTGTTGAATACCAAAAGATAAGCTTAAAGCTGTAATCAACCACACTCTACTAAACACGGAGGTCGTCAGATCTTAGTTGGTTTAACAGGTCAACTATAGTGCACATAGAGACGCTGGCAAACTGCTGACTACAAGGAAAAACAGAATAACCTCAAGATGTGTAGGAAGGAAACGTAGCTACATTTATTTCTTCATCTCAAATCAAATCAAATGTTATTCATCACATGAATACAACAACCTTACAGTGAAATGCTTACATACGAGCCCCTAACCGACAGTGCAGTTTCAAAAAAATATGGTTAAGAATAAGAGATAAAAGTAACAAGTAATTAAAGAGCAGCAGTAAAAAAATAACAATAACCGAAGTTTACATACACCTTAGCCAAATAAATTTGAACTCAGTTTTTCACAATTCCTGACATTTAATCCAAGTAAATATTCCCTGTTTTAGGTCAGTTAGGATCAAAACTTTATTTTAAGAATTTGAAATGACAGAATAATAGTAGAGAGAATCATTTTTCAGCTTTTAATTGTTTCATCACATTCCCAGTGGGTCAGAAGTTTACATAAACTCAGGCCTCCCGGGTGGCGCAGTGGTCTAAGGCACTGCATCGCATTGGGTTTGAGCCCAGGCTCTGTCACAGCAGGCAATGACTGGGAGGCCCAAGGGGAGGCGCACAATTGGCCCAGCATTGTCCGGATGAGGGATGGTTTGGCCGGCAGGGAGATCCTTGTCTCATCGAGCACTAGTGACTCCTGTGGCGGGCTGGGCTCAGTGCATGCTGACCAAGTGTACAGTGTTTCCTCCGACATTGGTGCGGCTGGCTTCCGGGTTGGATGTGCATTGTGTCAAGAAGCAGTGTGGCTTGGTTGGGTTGTGTTTTGTTTTGGGGGACGCATGGCTCTTGATCTTCGCCTCTCCCGAGTCCGTACGGGAGTTGCAGTGATGAGACAAGACTGTATCTACTACCAATTGCATACCATGAAAATGCGGAGATAAAAGGGGTAAAAAAAGAAGAAGTTTACATACACCCAATTAGTATTTGGTAGCCTTTAAATTGTTTAACTTGGGTCAAACGTTTCGATAGCCTTCCACAAGATTCCCACAATAAGTTGGGTGAATTTTGACCCATTCCTCCTGACAGAGCTGGTGTAACTGAGTCAGGTTTGTAGGCCTCCCTGCTCACACATGCTTTTTCAGTTCTGCCCACAACTTTTCTATAGGATTGAGGTCAGAGCTTTGTGATGGCCACTCCAATACCTTGACTTTGTTGTCCTTAACCCATTTTGCCACAACTTTGGAAGTATGCTTGGGGTCATTGTCCATTTGGAAGACCCATTTGCGACCAAGCTTTAACTTCCTGACTGATGTCTTGAGATGTTGCTTCAATATATCCACATAAGTTCCCTTCCTTATGATGTCCTCTATTTTGTGAAGTGCACCAGTCCATCCTGCAGAAAAGCACCCCCACAACATGATGCTGCCACCCCTGTGCTTCACGGTTGGGATGGTGTTCTTCGGCTTGCAAGCCTCGCCCTCTTTCCTCCAAACATAACGATGTTCATTATGGCCAAACAGTTAAATTTTTGTTTCATCGGACCAGAGGACATTTCTCCAAAAGTACGATCTTTGTCCCCACGTGCAGTTGCAAACCGTAGTCTGACTTTTTTTATGGTGGTTTTGGAGGAGGGGCTACTTCCTTGCTGAGCTGATGTCGATATAGGACTTGTTTTACTGTGGATATAGATACTTTTGCACCTGTTTCCTCCAGCATCTTCATAAGGTCCTTTGCTGTTGTTCTGGGATTGATTTGCACTTTTCGCACCAAAGTACGTTCATCTCTAGGAGACAGAACGCGTCTCCTTCCTGAGCGGTATGATGGCTGCATTCCATGGTGTTCATACTTGCGTACTACTATTTGTACAGATGAACATGGTACCTTCAGGTGTTTGGAAATTGCTCCCAAGGATGAACCAGACTTGTGGAGGTCTACAAAAAAAAATACTGAGGTCTTGACTGATTTCTTTTGAATTTCCCATGATCTCAAGCAAAGAGGCACTGAGATTGAAGGTAGGCCTTGAAATACATCCACAGTTACACCTCAAATTGACTCAAATTATGTCAATTAGCCTATCAGAAGCTTCTAAATCCATGACATCATTTTCTGGAATTTTCCAAGCTGTTTAAGGCACAGTCAACTTAGTGTATGTAAACTTCTGACCCACTGGAATTGTGATACAGGGAATTATAGATTATTTAACTTGTCTGTAAACAATTGTTGGAAAAATGACTTGTGTCATGCACAAAGTATATGTCCTAACTGACTTGCCAAAACTATAGTTGGAAAGTGGTTGGAAAATGAGTTTTAATGACTCCAACCTATGTGTATGTAAACTTACAACTTCAACTGTATACAGGGGGGTGCCGAGTCAATGTGCGGAGGCACCAGTTAGTTGAGGTAGTATGTACATGTAAGTAAAGTTCATTAAAGTGACTATGCATAGATGACAACAGACAGTAGCAGTGGTGTGGAGAAGGAAGAGGGGGAGGGGGGCAATGTGAGTACTCTGGGTGTTCAGGAGTCTTATGGCTTGGGGGTAGAAGCTGTTTAGAAGCCTCGTGGACCTGGACTTGGAGCTTCTGTACCGCTTGTCATGCAGTAGCAGAGTAAACAGTCTATGACTATGGTGGCTGGAGTCTTTTAGGGCCTTCCTCTAACATCGCCTGGTATAGAGGTCCTGGATGGCAGGAAGCTTGGCCCCTTGACTTGGGAGGCTGGAGTCTTTGACAATTTTTAGGCCTTCCTTTGACACTGCCGGTCCTAGATTGCAGGAAGCTTGACCCAGGTGATGTACTGGGCAGTTCGCACTACCCTCTGTAGTGCCTTGCGGTCGGAGGCCGAGCAGTTGCCATACCAGGCAGTGATGCAACCAGTCAGTATGCTCTCGATGGCGCAGCTGTAGAACCTTTGGAGTATCTGAGGACCCATGCCAAATCTTTTCAGTCTCCTGAGGGGGAATAGGTTTTGTCGTGCCTGCTTCACAACTGTCATGGTGTGCTTGGCCATGTTAGTTTGTTGGTGATGTGGACACCAAGGAACTTGAAGCTCTCAGCCTGCTCCACTGCAGCCCCGTCGACGAGAATGGGGCATGCTAGGTCCTCTTTTTCCTGTAGTCCACAATCACCTCCTTAGTCTTGATCACGTTGAGGTAGAGGTTGTTGTCCTGGCACCACACGGCCATATCTCTGACCTCCTCACTATAGGCTGTCTCATTGTTCTCGGTGATCAGACATACAACTGTTGTGTCATTGGCAAACTTAATGAAGGCGTTGGAGTCATGCCTGGCCATGCAGTCATGAATGAACAGAGAGTACAGGAGGGGGCTGAGCACAAACTCCTAAGTTCCCTTTGCTAAGGATCAGCATGGCAGATGTGTTGTTACCTACCTTTACCACCTGGGGGAGGCCCATCAAGAAGTCCAGGATCCAGTTGCAGAGGGATGTGTTTAATCCCAGGGTCCTTAGCTTATTGATGAGCTTTGAGGGCACTATGGTGTTGAACGCTGAGCTGTAGTCAATGAATAACATTCTCACATGGGTGTTCCTTTTGTCCAGGTGGGAAAGGGCAGTGTGGAGTGCAATAGAGACTGCATCATCTGTGGATCCGTTGGGGCGGTATGAAAATTGGAGTACGTCTAGGGTTTCTGGGATTATGGTGTTGATGTGAGCCATGACAAGCCTTTCAAAGCACTGCATGACTACAGACATGAGTGCTACGATTTGGTAGTTATTTAGTCAGGTTACCTTAGTGTTCTTGGGCACAGGCACTATGGTGGTCTGCTTAAAACATGTTGGTATTACAGACTCGGACAGGGAGAGGTGGAAAATGTCAGTGAAGACACTTGCTAGTTGGTCAGCGCATGCTCGCAGTACACATCCTGGTTATCCGTCTGGCCCTGCGGCCTTGTGAATGTTGACCTGCTAAAAGATCTTACTCACATCGGCTGCGGAGAGCGTGATCACACAGTCTTCCGGTACAGCTGGTGCTCTCATGCATGTTTCAGTGTTATTTGCCTCGAAGCGAGCATAGAAGTAGTTTAGCTTGTCCTGTAGGCTCGTGTCACTAGACAGCTCTCGGCTGTGCTTCCCTTTGTAGTCTGTAATGGTTTGCAGGCCCTGCCACATCCGACGACTGTCAGAGTCAGTGTAGTACGACTTGGTGTAGTGTTGACACTTTACTTGTTTAATGGTTCGTTGGACGGCATAGCGAGATTTCTTATAAGCTTCGGGGTTAGAGTCCCGCTCCTTGAAAGTGGCAGCTCTACTCTTTAGTTCAGTGCAGATGCTGCCTGTAATCCATGGCTTCTGATTGGGGTATGTATGTACGGTCACTTTGGGGACGACGTCATCGATGCACTTATTGACGAAGCCAATGACAGATGTGGTGTACTCCTCAATGCCATTGGAGGAATCCCGGAACATATTCCAGTTTTATCTAATCACTGGTACATCCTGATTTATTTTTTGCTTCTAAGCAGGAATCAGGAGGATGGAATTATGGTCAGATTTTCCAAATGTAGGGCGAGGGAGAGCTTTGTATGCATCTCTGTGTGTGGAGTATAGGTGGTCCAGAGTTCTTTTCCCTCTGGTTGCACATTTTAACATGTTGATAGAAACTTGATTTAAGTTTCCCTGCATTAAAGTCCTAGGCTACTAGGAGCGCCGCCTCTGGGTGGGCGTTTTCTTGTTTGCTCATGGCAGAATACAGCTCATTCAATGCTATCTTAGTGTCAGACTCTGACTGTGGTGGTATGTAAACAACTACAAAGAATATAGATGAAAACTCTCTCGGTAGGTAATGTGGTCTGCAGCTTATCATAAGAAACTCTAACTCAGACATGCAATAACTCGAGACTTCCTTAGATATCGTGCACCAGGTGTTGTTTACAAAAATACATAGCCCTCCGCCCCTTGTCTTACCAAACGGCGCTGTTCTATCCTGCCGGTACATTGTATAACCAGCCAGCAAGCTGTATGTTGATATTGTCGTGGTCTCCTCAGGTCTCCTCTGCTCTCATCCTTCTAGACCTATCGGCTGCCTTCGATACTGTGAACCATCAGATCCTCCTCTCCACCCTCTCCGAGTTGGGCATCTCCGGCGCGGCCCACGCTTGGATTGCGTCCTACCTGACAGGTCGCTCCTACCAGGTGGAGTGGCGAGAATCTGTCTCCTCACCACGCGCTCTCACCACTGGTGTCCCCCAGGGCTCTGTTCTAGGCCCTCTCCTATTCTCGCTATACACCAAGTCACTTGGCTCTGTCATAACCTCACATGGTCTCTCCTATCATTGCTATGCAGACGACACACAATTAATCTTCTCCTTTCCCCCTTCTGATGACCAGGTGGCGAATCGCATCTCTGCATGTCTGGCAGACATATCAGTGTGGATGACGGATCACCACCTCAAGCTGAACCTCGGCAAGACGGAGCTGCTCTTCCTCCCGGGGAAGGACTGCCCGTTCCATGATCTCGCCATCACGGTTGACAACTCCATTGTGTCCTCCTCCCAGAGCGCTAAGAACCTTGGCGTGATCCTGGACAACACCCTGTCGTTCTCAACTAACATCAAGGCAGTGACCCGTTCCTGTAGGTTCATGCTCTACAACATCCGCAGAGTACGACCCTGCCTCACACAGGAAGCGGTGCAGGTCCTAATCCAGGCACTTGTCATCTCCCATCTGGATTACTGCAACTCGCTGTTGGCTGGGCTCCCTGCCTGTGCCATTAAACCCCTACAACTCATCCAGAACGCCGCAGCCCGTCTGGTGTTCAACCTTCCCAAGTTCTCTCACGTCACCCCGCTCCTCCGCTCTCTCCACTGGCTTCCAGTTGAAGCTCGCATCCGCTACAAGACCATGGTGCTTGCCTACGGAGCTGTGAGGGGAACGGCACCGCAGTACCTCCAGGCTCTGATCAGGCCCTACACCCAAACAAGGGCACTGCGTTCATCCACCTCTGGCCTGCTCGCCTCCCTACCACTGAGGAAGTACAGTTCCCGCTCAGCCCAGTCAAAACTGTTCGCTGCTCTGGCCCCCAATGGTGGAACAAACTCCCTCACGATGCCAGGACAGCGGAGTCAATCACCACCTTCCGGAGACACCTGAAACCCCACCTCTTTAAGGAATACCTAGGATAGGATAAAGTAATCCTTCTCACCCCCCCCCTTAAATGATTTAGATGCACTATTGTAAAGTGGCTGTTCCACTGGATGTCATAAGGTGAATTCACCAATTTGTAAGTCGCTCTGGATAAGAGCGTCTGCCAAATGACTTAAATGTAATGTAAATGTAAATGTAAATGTTCAGCCACGATGTTACTGTTTTTAATATCCCGTTGGTAGTTTAATCTTCCCAATAACTCGTCCATTTTATTGTCCAAAGATAGCATGTTTGCTAGCAGAATTGAGGGGAGTGGGAGTTTATTCGATTTTCTCTGACTCCTCAGAAGTCAGCCCGCCCTCCGGCCTCTCTATCTCCACCTCCTCTTCACGCAGATCACTTGTTTTGGGGCCTGTTCCTGAGGGAGCCGTATATCCTCCGCCTCAGGCTCATCATCTATCCTTGATTTTAAGAATATTCAGTTTTATACACACACACACACACCAATAAATGGACCGTCTTAGTTTCTTATGTTTGCCACTCTGGCATCCTTTATATCCTGGCAAACTGTATGTCATTGAGGGGACTGTGTGGGAGTTGGATACAGTCTGCAGACCTACTAAACTGGGAATATTCAAAATCCTAGTCAATTCAACAAGCAGACAATGCCAGAGTACAGCAGTATCTCAACTATGAGAGATCAAACATTATAGTTGTCAATAAAAGTATTTCCATGTCAGAAGTTCAAAGATATGCCATTCACAAGTGGCTATTCTAATCACGGCCTCTACTTTCAGACAGATAACAGAATCTATAAAATGACGTTGGCTATTGTTTCTGGTGCACCTGCAAATGTTTCTCTCCATAAATCAATGTAATGGCTGGAATGTTAGATAATGGAAACAGGGATAATGACGGCACATTGGTGTAAGATATCTCCAAAATTATGAGATGGAACGGTAGTAGGTTGATATGGAAGCATTGAGAGATCAGGTTCGGGTTGTTCATATAGCACCAAGAGGTTGACTACCAGATTAGTTCTTCAAATCTAATTTAATATGTTGCAATTAAATGAAATATGTTACAAGTTCCAATAAGTGAAGACATTACATGGATTTTAATGAGATTTAAAAAATGATACAAATTGAGAATGATGCACAAGTGCCTTTTGCTTCAACAGATGCCTACAGTACAGTACATTAAATATATTTTAAAAGGTTATATCTTTAGGTGGAGCTTTTTTCCTGCTTTTCAGCAGTGTTTATAGTGAGAATCCACTGTTAATTGATCAAACAATATAGTAGTAGCCTATATCAAGAATATAAAACAAATGTATATGTTCCATTCTTTTTAGTCTGATATACCGTTACTATTTTTCCAACATTGAAATTTCTGAATGTAAAATGTACTGACACTTTGTGAGCATAACATTTTTTATTTAACTAGGCAAGTCAGTTAAGAACAAATTCTTATTTTCAATGATGTCCTAGGAACAGTGGGTTAACTGACTGTGCAGGGGAAGAATAACAGATTTGTACCTTGGGTATTTGAACTTGCAACCTTTCAGTTACTAGTCCAACGCTCTAACCATTAGGCTACCCTGCCGCCCATGAGGAATGCATGATATGGATCTAGAGATGAAAAGAAAAATATTATACAAAAATATAACATACAAGACTGAATAGTTGAGCTGTGAGTTTAGGCCGTGAATTTTACCTGACTATGTAAAGTCATTCAACCGGGTCTGATAAAAAGATGAACAAGTGCCCTCTTGTGCCAATGAAAAGATTCGAAGAAGAAGAAAAAACAACACTTTTATGTGTTGAGTCCAAAAACTTTGAGATACCTTTTGAAGTTGAAAATGCATTTAACAACGACTTGAATCCACTGACCTAGGAAGTCCTTCTAACCAGTCAAATGGGAAATATAACCCATTCAGACGGCGTAAAGAGCTGAGGCAAAATAGAATTAAAATAACATATAAAGTCTGTATGACCTGCGAGACGGAACAGGACTATTTCATCTGGCTCACTATCAATCTCATAAATCAATCAATTATTTATGGCTGGGCCTGTAAAGAATATAGTGGGCCTGGAATTTCCTTGTTTAATGTTGGACTGTACATCTTGAAATGTAGCAGGGACATAAAAGCAGTTGTCTCAAACCGTTGACAAAAAAATAAAGAGACAAACTAACAAAAGTACACAGGTGACCCATGTCAACCAGACAAGAATATCTTATCAATGAGAATATAGTACAAAACAATACAGCACTCAATATTATACAGCCGCTCATCCTCACATGCATCCACATACAGTAACACTCATCATTTTTTGGGATGTAATATCATGCCTGTAATTTGTTCAGAAAACACATATATATATATATATATATATATATATATATATATATATATATATATATATATATATATGACACATTTAATGCTGGCTTTACTGCCAATAAACATTTGACACTTTCCAAACCAAGTGTCTGTTTTATTTATTAGTCACTACAATTTATACAGCCCTCTACAGGGGGGACCTATCAGATGTCTTTTTACATAGGAAAACCTGTGATCTCATCCCTCCACCCCTACTCCATGATCCCTCCCTCTATCCCTCTATCCCTCCACCTCATCAAACACTCTCACCTTTTCGCACAAAACTGGGCAAGGTACCAGTTGAGAATAAAAACTGACAACCTATGGAAATACACTGACTACAAAACATGCTCTTTCCATGACATAGACTGACCAGGTGAATCCAAGTGAAAGCTATGATCCCTGATTATTATTGATGTCACTTGTAAAATCCACTTTTATTTATTTAACTAGGCAAGTCAGTTAAGAACAAATTCTTATTTACAATGACAGCCTACACCAGCCAAACCCGGACGATGCTGGGCCAATTGTGCGCCACCCTATGGGACTCTCAATCACAGTTGTGAACCAGGGTGTTTGTATTGATGCCTCTAAACTCTATCAACAGGGCTAAGATTGAATCATACTACACCGGCTCCAACGCTCGTCAGATGTGGCAGGGCTTGCAAACTATTACAGACTACAAAGGGAAGCACAGCTGCGAGCTGCCCAGTGACACTAGCCTACCAGACGAGCTAAATCACTTCTATGCTCGCTTCGAGGCAAGCAACACTGAGGCATGCATGAGAGCATCAGCTGTTCCGGATGACTGTGTGATCATGCTCTCCGTAGCAGACGTGAATAAGAAGTTTATGAACAGGTCAACATACACAAGGCTGCGGGGCCAGACGGATTATCAGGACGTGTGCTCCGGTCATGTGCTGACCAACTAGTAGTTGTCTTCACTGACATTTTGAACATGTCCCTGATTGAGTCTGTAATACCAACATGCTTCAAGCAGACCACCATAGTCTATGTGCCCAAGAACACAAAGGCAACCTGCCTAAATGACTACAGACCCACATCTGTAGCCATGAAGTGCTTTGACTCTGGTGCTGGTAATGCTTTGAAGGGCTGGTCATGGCTCACATCAACACCATTATCCCAGAAACCCTAGACCCACCCTAATTTCCATACCGCCCAAACAGATCCACAGATGATGCAATCTCTATTGCACTCCACACTGCCCTTTCCCAACAGGACAAAGGAACACCTACAATATGTGAGAATGCTATTCATTGACTACAGATCAGCGTTCAATACCATAGTACCCTCAAAGCTCATCACTAAGCTAAGGAACCTGGGACTATAAACCTCCCTCTGCAACTGGACTTCCTGACGGGTCGCCCCCAGGTGGTGAGGGTAGGTAGCAACACATCTGCCACACTGATCCTCAACACTGGTGCTCCCCAGGGGTGCGTGCTCAGTCCCCTCCTGTACTCCCTGTTCACCTACGACTGCATGGCCAGGCACGAGTCCAACACCATCATTAAGTTTGCAGACGACACAACAGTGGTTGGCCTGATCACCGACAACGACGAGACAGCCTATAGGGAGGAGGTCAGAAACCTGGCCGGGTGGTGCCAGAATAAATACCTATCCCTCAACGTAACCAAGACTAAGGAGATGATTTTGGACTACAGGAAAAGGAGCACCGAGCACATCCCCATTATCATTGACGGGGCTGTAGTGGAGCAGGTTGAGAGCTTCAAATTCCTTGGTGTTCACATCAACAACAAGCTTGAATGGTCCAAACACACCAAGACAGTCGTTAAGAGGGTACGACAAAGCCTATTCCCCCTCAGGAAAATAAAGAGATTTGGCATAGGTCCTGAGATCCTCAAAAGGCTTCTACAGCTGCAGCATTGAGAGCATCCTGACTGGTTGCATCACTGCCTGGTACGGCAATTGCTCGGTGTCCATACCTACATGTACATACTACCTCAATTGGCCCGACCAACCAGTTCTCCCGCACATTGGCTAACTGGGCTATCTGCATTGTGTCACACCTCCCGCCAACCCCTCCTTTTACGCTACTGCTACTCTCTGTTCATCATATATGCATAGTTACTTTAACAATACCTACATGTACATACTACCTCAATAAGCCTGAAAAACCGTTGTCTGTATATAGCCTTGCTACTCTTATTTTCAAATGTATTTTTACTGTTGTTTTCTTTCTTTCCTTACCTATACACACACACACACACACACACACACACACACACACACACACACACACACACACACACACACACACACACACACACACACACACACACACACACACACACACACACACACACACACACACACACACACACACACATACCTTTTTTTCGCACTATTGGTTAGAGCCTGTAAGTAAGCATTTCACTGTAAGGTCTACACCTTGTTGTATTCGACGCACGGGACAAATAAACTTGATTTGATTTAACACTGAGATTCAGTGCCTTAGACCGCTGTGCCACTCGGGAGCCCATTTCAATCAGTGTTCAGTGGTTCTCAAACTTTTTATAGTCCTGTATCCCTTCAAACATTCAACCTCCAACTGCCAACCCCCTCTAGCACCAGGGTCAGCGCACTCTCAAATTCTTTGCCATCGTTGTAAGCCTGACACACACACACACACTATACGATTAATTTATTAAAAATAAGAATGAATGTGAGTTTGTCACAACCCGGCTTGTGGGAAGTGACAAAGACCTATTATAATAACATAATAATAATAATCAATAATTTTGCTCTTTATTTAGCCATCTTACATATAAAACCTAATTTGTTCATCAGAAATTGTGAATAACTCACCACAGGTTAATGAGAAGGGTGTGCTTGAAAAGATGCACATAACTCTGCAATGTTGGGTTGTATTGGAGAGAGTCTGTCTTAAGTAATTTTCCACACACAGTCTGTGCCTGTATTTAGTTGTCATGGTAGTGAGGGCCAAGAATCCACTCTCACAAAGGTATGGGGTTGCAAAGGGCATCAGTGTCTTAAAACTTCTTCAGGATTATGTACCTGTACAGGAACCAAATCAGCGGAAATTCCAGAGCGCCAGCTAATTGTACTCGTTAAAACTCAAACTTTCATTAAAATTCACATGCAGGGTACTCAATTCAAGCCACACTCGTTGTGAATATAGCCAACATGTCAGATTTGTAAAATGCTTTTCAAAGCATGAGAAGCTATTATCTGATAGCATGCAGCCCCCAGAAACACACAAAGGGGACGTAAACAAAGAGATTAGCGTAGGTTCCAAAACGCAGAAATAAAATATAAAACATTCATTACCTTTGACGAGATTCTTTGTTGACACTCCTATATGTCCCATAAACATCACAATTGGGTATTTTTTTCAATTAAATCGGTCCATATATACCCAAAATGTCCATTTATGAACACCGAGAAATCCATGGAAAAAGTCACGTTCCGAACGCGACGTCATTTTATAAAATTCATAAAGTTGCCTATAAACTTTGACAAAACACTTCAACCTACTTCTGTATTCAATAGCTAGAAGTTTCAAAACGAAGTCCATTTCCTCACGGACATTTTTTTCAGTTGCACCTGAAGACCGGATGTGCAATTGACTAATCTGACCAAGGATAAAGTGCCCTGGTAATCACAACACCGCGACATCGTGTGGAAGCTGTAGGAATTGCAACCACAGTTCCATCATTTATGGCAAGCCATAGACAATACAAACACTGGCGGATGGATTCTTTCTTTGTTGATTTCGTGATCAGGTTTTCTTGGGATTTTCAAAACTCGTTCTGCTATAGTCACAGACACCATTGAACCAGTTCTAGAAACTTCTGAGTGTTTTCTATGCACACATACAATCATATGCATATACTATATTCCTGGCATGAGTAGCAGGACGTTGAAATGTTGCGCGATTTTTAACAGAATGTTGAAAAAAGTAGCTCGATCTCCAACAGGTTTTAACAGCGCGATTTGACAAGGCAGGATACTGTGAGTGCAGCTCTAAACAGAAATGTGGCAGTCGCTCCTTTTAATGCCCTTTTTCTTTCCAATTTCGTGGTATCTAATTCGTAGTTACAGTCTTGTCCTGCAACTCCCATACGGACTCGGGAGAGGAAGTCGAGCCGTGTGTCCTCCGAAACACAACACAGCCAAGCCCCACTGCTTCTTGACCCAATGCCTGGAACCCGGAAGCCAGCCACACCAATGTGTCGGGAGGAAACACTGTACACTGGGCGTGTTAGTATTGGCCCAGCCCGCCACAGGAGTTGCTAGTGCGCGATGGGACAAGAACATCCCTGCCGGCCAAACCCTCCCCTAACCCAGACAACCATGGCCCAATTGTGTGCCGCCCCATTGGTCTCCCGGCCACGGCTGGCTACGACAGAGCCTGGACTCAAACCAGGATCTCTAGCGGCACAGCTAGCACTATGATGCAGTGCCTTAGACCACTGACCCACTCGGGAGCCCTGGCAGTGGCTTCTGATTAAATTAAATTTTCACAGAACCGCTTGTTGCACTTTCGATGAGGCTGTCTTGTTCAGATATCAGTAAGTGGACTGGAGGCAGGGAATGAAAGGGATTACGAATCCAGTTGTTTGTGTCGTCCATTTCGGGAAAGTACCTGCACAATTGGCACCCAGCTCACTCAGGTGCTTCGCTATATCACATTTGACATTGTAGGTACGCTTGAGTTAATTGCACACCAAAAATCATACAATGATGGAAAGACCTGTGTGTTGTCCTTGTTAATGCAGACAGACAAGAGTTCCAACTTCTTAATCGTAGCCTCAATTTTGTCCCGCATTGAATATAGTTGCAGAGAGTCCCTGTAATCCTCGATTCAGATCATTCTGCTGAGAAAAAACATCACCCAGATAGGCCAATCGTGTGAGAAACTTCCATGCAAGCATTCAGTCAAGTGAAAATTATGGTCAGTAAAGAAAACTTTAAGCTCGTCTCTCAATAAAAAACAAAGTGTCAATACTTTGCCACTTGATAACCAGCACACTTTGGTATGTTGTAAAAGCATTACATGTTCGATGCCCATGTCATTGCATAATGCAGAAAATACATGAGTTCAGGGGGCTTGCTTTAACGAAGTTGACCATTTTCACTGCATTGTCCAAAACGTCTTTCAAGCTGTCAGGCATTCCCTTGGCAGCAATAGCCTCACGGTGGATGCTGCAGTGTACCCAAGTGGCGTCGGGAGCAAATGCTTGCACGTGCGTTACCACTCCACTCCCTATCATGGCTTTTGCGCCATCAGTACAGATACCAACACATCTTGACCACAAGTCCATTTGATGTACTTTATAGACCTTTATAAATATCCTCTCCTGTTGTCCTGGTTTCCAGGGGTTTGCATAAGAGGATGTCTTCCTTAATTGACCCCCCATAAACATAACAGACAAATACCAGGAGCTGTGCCAGGCCCGCCACGTCTGTTGACTCATCCAACTGTAACGCATAGTGTAACACTGGCTTGTATGCAAAGTAGTAGTTGCTTCAAAACATCTCCTTAGGTCGCTTTGTCACTGATGCATCATGAAACAGTGTTGTTTGATGAAGGCATTGTCTGTATAGTTTTATTTTGGCCTTTCCCCTTGCATTGTCCGAGCCATATCTGCTGCAGCAGGAAAAATTAAGTCCTCCACAATTGTATGGGGCTGGCCTGTCCTAGCCACTTAGCTCACCATATAAGATGCTTCTAGCCCCTTTTTATTAATGGTATCTGTTACTTTTATACTACACAAAAGTTGTCTTAATTCTCGCTCAAAAAGTCCCGTGGCTTATTTTCAAATTGGCAGGTTTTGTTTCTAAATGTCTGCGCAAGAGTGAAGGCTTCATCGAGTTGTGAGATAGTACTTTTGCACATATCACACGCTGTGGCTGAGGCAAGGCACTACTCCCAATATAAGTGAACTCCAAATCACTGTAGTTCTCATCATATGTGCGCCTCTTCGATGGTCCAACATCCATTGTCTGTTGTTCGGTGCTTTCCCATGTAAGGAGGCAGTAGCTCTTCAGCTGCGTCAGATTCACAACTGTCAGTGTCCATGCTATCTGGGCTAACAACAAATGTAGAATTACTGATGCTAGCATTGGATGTGCTCGTGGAAGCAGAACAACTTGTGTCGTCGACAGGTGTAGTACTGCTGGTAGTAGCAGTACTACCAGTAGAGCTGGTATGTGTCTCTATGGACGCGGGCCTTACTTCTTTTGAACCATTTATCAATTTTCGAGCAAACGGAATGATCAGCAGCTACATTTGGCTACATAGTGGAATTCCTGCGAGAGAGTAACGGTTAATGTGATTGGATGTTAATTATTTGACTAGGCTACCTGTATTTGACATTGTGTTGTTATTTTGCTGAACACTAGATGGTTTAATTTTATTTTTGGCAATGAAACGAGGCTACTCTAAATGGACTGTTTGAAAATGTGAATCACATTTTTATTTGGCGTACCAAATAACGCCTTGAGACAAGGCTTAAGAATTCTTAGAAAACTCTTAGAAAAGAATTAGCCACACATCTTACCATGCTATAATGCTTTAGTGTAGTGTGTTTACGTATCCAAATCCGAGGTGGGAAAAATGCAGAACTAACAAAAAAATGACTGGCATTTTAAATGTGAAATTCCAATGGTTCTAGTTCCTCTTGAGGATTTTCTGGTTGTATTTTAATGTAGGCGCAAAGGGACAGTGAGGGAGGCACTGGTCTGGGAGACATGTATTCACAAAGTTAGAGCGTGAACTGTTCTTTATAAGGGAGGGGAGCTACAGTTCACTTTCTCTAGTCATATTTTTGGTGCACATACAAAATCATTAGCTACATTTTGTTCGGTTTAACCAAATCCTTAAAATATTCATCTTAAAACAGGGCCGTTACATGATTGAAATAACAATTAATTTCTACATACAACATTTACCTTCAAGTTGTGCGGGCCAGAAAAGTTGCCTTTTTTCCTCCTTTGAGTATGAGGTTTTGACTCCTGTGGGTTGTTTAAAGGGTTTTTTGAGAGGCTGAGCCAAATAAAATATAAAAAGATAATGTTTTCACTTGCCTAGGTTATCATTGGAGCTGAAATTAAAGGGATTGCAGGAACTCAGACAGATGTTTGAAACTGCAGTATGGCACACTTAGCGACCAACTGGAAAAACAGTTGTGCAATGTTCTCTTCTGACACGAGCAACACTTTGCAGTACTCCCTTAACCACCATTTTCCCCTTCAGATCACCTCAACTCTTAATTAGAATGAAATATGTTGGAAACTGGAATTTTTATATAAACCAACATAAATCTCAAATTTTTAGCTCACCAATTGCCACTCTACTAAATGAAAGTAATGCAACAGAGCTAATGTGGTTGATTCACGCTAGATTAGATACTCAATACACAAAGCATGCGATGTGCTACTAAACTCAGGTGCTGAAATTAGTCTGTAAATACAGAGAGAGAGGAGCACTATGGAGGCATATGAGACACTGGAAAGCTAGAGAGTCCAAAATGCTGTACTGTATGGTGGAACTCACTCAGCAATGGAAAACACATGTTCTCAAGGGATAGGCCTATGGGGACTGGTGCTTACATGCAATCATGTCTAATGGCGTAGTCCAGTTTCAAGAGGCGATGGAAATCCTTGATGCTCATTCATGTACTGTAAGGGTGAGCAGAAATACAGGACAACGTACCCTACAGTAGGCGCCTGGCTAATCAATTAGCTGTAATTTTAGTACGCTAATCTTGATCGAATCCAGGCTAAGTGGCTAGATTGGTAACGCTCTGTAACGGGCAGTTTTGCTACCTTATCACAAAGTTATCTGGCAACTTTGGCCTTCCACATCGTATCTGCAGCCAGGCTGAAAATGGTGCGTGTAATAGCTTGTCTTGCACAATAAAGCTTTGTGCGATAAGAGGCAATAGCAGCGAGGAAACCACCTTACTCTGCATGCAGCCCTAAGCTTTAATTTGGCTACGGTTACTAGCCAGGTTGCCGAATGACTGCAGGCCAACCATGACCGCATCCTGGGATAATCAAATCTATGCGCCGAATACAACTGGTGTAGACCTTACCATGAAATGCTTGCTTATGAGCCTTCCCAACAATGCAGAGTTAAAATTTTATAATAAAAATAAAAATAGAAACACAAGAGAAATCAAATACATAAGAATGGAGCTAAATACAGAGAGTACTAGATCAATGTGGAGCTAAATACAGAGAGTACCAGTACCAGATCAATGTGGAGCTAAATACAGGGAGTACCAGTACCAGATCAATGTGGAACTAAATACAGAGAGTACCAGTACCAGATCAATGTGGAGCTAAATACAGGGAGTACCAGTACCAGATCAATGTGGAGCTAAATACAGAGAGTACCAGTACCAGATCAATGTGGAGCTAAATACAGAGAGTACCAGTACCAGATCAATGTGGAGCTAAATACAGAGAGTACCAGATAAATGTGGAGCTCAATACAGAGAGTACCAGTACCAGATCAATGTGGAGCTAAATACAGAGAGTACCAGATCAATGTGGAGCTAAATACAGAGAGTACCAGAACAATGTGGAGCTCAATACAGAGAGTACCAGTACCAGATCAATGTGGAGCTAAATACAGAGAGTACCAGATCAATGTGGAGCTAAATACAGAGAGTACCAGTACCAGATCAATGTGGAGCTCAATACAGAGAGTACCAGTACCAGATCAATGTGGAGCTCAATACAGAGAGTACCAGTACCAGATCAATGTGGAGCTAAATACAGGGAGTACCAGTACCAGATCAATGTGGAGTTAAATACAGAGAGTACCAGTTACAGATCTATGTGGAGTTAAATACAGAGAGTACCAGTTACAGATCTATGTGTAGCTAAATACAGGGAGTACCAGTACCAGATCAATGTGGAGCTAAATACAAGGAGTACCAGTACCAGATCAATGTGGAGCTAAATACAGAGAGTACCAGTATCAGATCAATGTGGAGCTAAATACAGGGAGTACCAGTACCAGATCAATGTGCAGAGGTACAAGGTGTTTGAGGTAGATATGTACCAGAAATGCTGCCTGTTCGTTGAGTGCCAAAGTGGTGCTGGCTTGTGGAGGGTCTACAACATCTACGCAGGGCAGGCACCAGAACTAATCAGTGGGACGGGTCTTTGATTTCCATAGGCAGGCACGTTTTCTCAAGGGACCTCAAGCGTGTGCACATTTTTTTTGATGGGTGTTATATTTAAAAGCCATAGGTGGTTCGTGAGTTTCAAGTATGGGGAAGCGTACAATTTATCCTACCATTTCTACCGATCTGTGTGCCAGGTATTATTAATAAAAACATTTTAGATGCGCATTTTTGTGGAACAGTTTAATTTCAATAGCATTTTCCTTTGTCAAAATCATTGTCACATGGTTAATCATACAAGTCAGAAGTAAAACGATAAAAATCTGGAGTGGGACAACATTCCACAGGCCACAGTCAACAGCATGATCAACTCTACATGAAGGAGATGTGTCACTCTGCATGAGGCAAAAGGTGGTCACACCAGATACTGACTGGTTTTCTGATCTACGCCCCTACCTTTTTTAAATCAGGTTTGAAGGTAAGAGCCATATTCAGACTGTGTCGAAGTAACAATGTTTATTACAGCAACAGTGGCAGGCAAACGACAGGTCAAGTCAGGCAGGGGTCGATAATCCAGAGTAGTGGGGCAAAAGTACAGGACGGCAGGCAGGCTCAGGTCAGGCAGAGATCGGTAATTTAGAGGTGGGGCAAAGGTACAGGCAGGCTCAGAGACAGGGCATGCAAGGGTCAAAACCAGGAGGGCGAGGAAAAAGAGAGACTAGGGAAAAGCAGGAGCTGAGACAAACCACTGGTTGACTTGACAAACTGGCACAGACAGACGGAAAACAGGTATAGGTACCCAGGGGATAATGGGGAAGATCGGCGACACCTGGAGGGGGGTGGAGACAAGCACAAGAACAGGAGTAACAGATCAGGGCGTGACATTTTTTGAAGGTATATTTGACCAACAGATGCATATCTGTATTCCCAGTCATGTGAAATCCATATTTTAGGAATAATGAATTTATTTCAATTGACTGATTTCCTTATATGAACTATAACTTGTTGCATTTTGTTTAGTGTAGATTTATTCACTTAATATATTTATTTCATTCACTTTAAGTCAAACATTTTGCTCAACTATAAATGGAAGAAAAGTTAGGGCATGGAAGCCATTGTCAGGAGCTCAACGGAAAATTCTGCCACCGACCATGATTATCACTGCTAAAGATTGCCACCTAGGGGTGGTAACAAGCAAATGATTCTTCATATTTCCAATATTTCATAAACACATTGACAGTTTTGATAGTTTTGATGTCTTCACTATTATTCTACAATGTAGAAAGTCTAAATAAAGAAAAACCCTTGAATGAGTAGGTGCGTTAGTAGCTACAGTACCAGGGCTGTAGTGGAGCGGGTCGAGAGTTTCAAGTTCCTTGGTGTCCACATTACCAACAAACTATCATGGTCCAAACACACCAAAAAAGTGGTGAAGAGGGCACGACAACACCTTTTCCCCCTCAGGAGACTGAAAAGATTTGGCAAGAGTCTCCAGATCCTCAAAAAGTTCTACAGCTGCACCATCGAGAGCATCCTGGTTGCATCACCGCCTGGTATGGCAACTGCTCTGCACCCGACCGTAAGCTCTACATAGGGTAGTTGGGGCGGTATGCGAATTGAAGTGGGTCTAGGGTTTCCCGGATGATGGAGTTGATGTGAGCCATGACTAGCCTTTCATGACAAGACTATTTATTCGCAGTGCAGAGACTGCAGTGGTACACTAAAACAATTAGGCATGGGCTGCTCTTTACACATTGTTTATATTGTTGTCTTTCTCTTTTGTGATGTAGCAGATTGAAAGAGAAGTGGGCTCTTCTCCTGTATCCTCTCCGGAAACAGGGATACCATGGTTGGTCCTAAGACCCTGGCCACTGCCCCGCTCATTATCAGCGAGACAGAGGGAGACTCCAAGTGTGATGTCAGTCCTTCCACGCCCTTTACACCCGTGCAGTGTGACCCTGACCTGGCAGCGTTGTCACTCTCTTCCTGCGGTCTGCTTTTCCTCTCCATTCAGTGAGATGGCTCCCAGGGGTCTAGTAGTGCCTTTCTTTGGTAAGCTTCAGATGTCTTCTAGAGCTTCCCGTTCCTCTCTTCAGTCTCCTGAGTTCCTCCCGAAGTGTTAGGGCTGGATGAGTCAAAGCTGGAAACCTTGAGCCCTTGGAAGACAGCGGAAACTGGTGCTCTTCACAGCCATCAATTGTGTAAGCAAGATATAGAGGAGGCCTGTAGCCTAGCTTCTAGTGCAGTCACCATCACAACCTCCATCAGTGCTGTGCATCCTAAAATAGTTGTCTGTGTACTTTCTTGCAATGGCAATCTTTTTTGTTCAAAACTCCTTACATGCATCTGGCTTTAGAATCTAATTTGGAATCCCACCTGTATCTGTCAGCAGCACCAGACTCACAAAACAACATTTCAGAAGATGTTCAAAGCTCTCTAGGGCCTTAATCATCACAAAATATGTGGAACATTCTGGAGGCCTAGTCTAGTCCAGTGACAGACATGGCTGGAGAGAGTATTTTTACACCTGCTTGGCTGCTGTGAGATAGAGCAGACACATTTTTATAGCATCAGGCTGCTTGCCTGAAGTGAAGACCCCACCGGCACAAGACTAATCCATGCAGCATTTATTGAATTATATCTGTGAAACAGCCACATATAAAACAGCACTTTTGGCAAGTTGATGAACATTCACATTTTAAATAACGATTAACCGTCAAAGGTTCAAATGTAATCAAAAGTTGTTTATGGATACATGCCAGTGTTACTGTAAATTAAATGAGTTATTTTGTCAGAGTATATACAGTTGCCAAGCCTGGCTAATTGCCTGCAAGTAATACTGCTACTGAATGCCAAGTTTGACCTATTTAGAAATGTCCATAGATACAGTTTCATAGCCATCATGAACCATGGAACCATTATCTACTCTGATTTATTGGTCTTTGATTCTCTCAAAGACAAATAATTAATTCTCACTAAAGGCTATGAAAGACTTGGTCCAGTTAACTTAAGAGAGTATAATTCTGTTTTGATGATTATATGTTCTTCCACATTAAAAACTAATGCAGTTTCCAGATGCTCGGCACAAACCTCAGTTTTCCAAAAACAATGCCTTGAATCAAAGATGCATAACGTCTCTGTTTCCTATTCACAAAGGCCTTTACCATACTGTTCTGTGCTTAATTCTCGAAAGCTCTAGTGTACATACATTTTATACAGGCTGTATGGTACTGTACATGCTCCTCTAATGCCCTCATCTGAACATTGCCGGCATTGCAACTCATACCTCTGATCTGCTGAGTACAGTCACCATACAAATACTGTACTATTATGTAAAAACATAACAAAAATACATTGAGTGTGATATTACAACCCGCCTTGTTCATTATGAGTATCTTAGTTAGCTATTCTGTCATGTTCTCACTACTAGACCAATGTCTATACATTGATTAATTAAGTTCCATCAATTTGAGGTGTTGTTTCATTTGGCACAACTTGTTGGCATCTTAATATAAGCATCAGCATCCCATATGGAGCATCATTGCAAGCCAAGAGGACATAAGCTTTTTTCGAATGGACAAAAGCCAGGAAACTCTTTCCAAGAATGTTCGGGTTATTGAATGTTCTCCTTATTTTGAGATGGAGTCGGCCTAAATGTCTATACAACAACTTATTATTGTTTTATTCATCAACGTAGTGACCATTTTATTTGTAATGCTTGTCTCGTCTGGGGAGAAGAGTAAGTGAGCATAAATTATTGCCCATGTCAATAAGCATTTCAAAGGTATCTATGGCTTTGAAGAGGAAAAGTGTCAGGGTTGTCATAGCGCTCTGTTAATTAATCAGCCTCTGTAATTAGTTGCCAGCTGTGAATGGGATCCAGCTGCAAATTTGAGGCATACAGATCATGGAGGTCATGGTCTGATTATGATGTCGAAAAACACATTTTCATTCATTTCTTCTTCTTCTTCTCTGGATAGTGTACACTGCATATTTGGGGTGGCAGTGTAGCCTAGTGGTTAGAGCATTGGGCTAGTAACCAGAAGGTTGCAAGTACAAATCCCCAAGCTGACAACATACAGATCTGTTGGTCTGTCCCTGAACAGGCAGTTAACCCACTGTTCCTAGGCCATCATTGAAAATAAGAATTTGTACAAATTAAATAAATATATATGCATAATATGATTTGAGAAAGTCCAGCTGCTGCACTGGATTTTTTTGGGACCAGGGATGGGCAGCTCTTGTCCCTAGGGGCTTCACTGGTGTCTCACTTTTCCCCGGGCTAACACACCGGACTCTAATAATCAACTAATCATGAATAATCAACTAATCATGATCTTCTGTTTAGAATGCAATTAGTTTAATCACCTGTTTTGCTCGGGATGTGGGAAAAGAGTGACATTCCTGTTCTCGACAGATAATCCCACCTGAAAAACCAGGTAGTCAAATATGGCACTTATAAAGTTTACTATAGGGCAATTCCATGTTCAATTCCATGAGGGTGACATTGAGTCTCAGATTTTTAACTTTAAAATGTGTCAAACAAAAACCAATGATTGCAAAGTTTAACTGGACTGCACTGGGCCTTTAATATATATATATATATATATATATATATTACACTATGAGGTTGGAATAATACTGAAATTGTGAAAATTATAATTAAGAGCTGTTTGAAACGAACACCTGATATTTGAGCCTGTTATGGTGTGACAGAGGTTTGGCAAGCCTGGTGAATTAGAATAGACCAATAAGAAAGAGAGTTCCAAACCACTCTGCCAATTACAACTAGTTTTCAGTTTTCCTCTCCCCACTCAGTCCACTCCCAAACAGTCCTAGCAAAATTCTTGCTTGATAAATTGCTCTTTGCTAAGAAGCTTTTTTGGGGGGGGTGGGTTCTTTTTGATCATTTTAATTTAAAACAATCACAGGAAGGTATGTAATTGTTACCCAGAAATTATTTGATATTGAGATTAAAAAATGGCTTCATTGGACATAAAAACAAACCCTACTTTCCACTGAAAAGTTTACAACACATATACTTGAATAACACTGCAGATGCATTTTGGTAACAGAATGATGGCACGAACACTCACTGTTACTTTGCATCAGCATTGTTCTTAAAGTAATTTTTTTTTGTACAAATGTTCAGTGGAAATTGTTAAAAGTAGTCCTTGTGCATAGATGTGGTTCGTTTAACTGCAATTACTGATTTTTAGTTTGAAATAACATTTCAATTTAAAGAATCTGAGTCACTGTTGCTATGGAATTGCCCTATATCTACAGACGCGAATCGACTTGGAGTCCCTCCCCGCAGGCAGGTCTGTGAAATTCCTCCAGTTATGTTGTAAACAGAGGAAATGCAGCTTGTTGAAGTTGTGACAGATACACGTTTGACTGTCTTTAGTGCCTTCCAGTAACACATGGTAATGTATTACTTTACTTTCGCTTACTATTTTAGAAAGTAGCCTACTTTAGCTAGCTAGTTGGACTGGACAACTATCTGCAGTGACGGGTGAACCAGAATCTGGGTTTACGGGAGATGTTCTCCTCATAGATTCTGGTTCAAGTGGTGGGTAACGTTAACAGTTTGAGAAGGGTCACTCTTTGTTAACTTTGTCGGCAACTCTTTCATTTCTATCTTACCTTGGTGCTAAATATATTATTTTTGGCTGAAGTGACAACTGACAAGAATGCTTTTTAATTTTAGAAACATGTCGCGACACCCGCAATAACGTCTGATACATGTGTATGCGAATGTGTATGTATGACAATTAGATTTGTTGGTGCTTTCAAGACAACTGATAACTTAAACAACAAAATTAGGCCAATGTATTACGTCAGTGATCTTCAGTTCGGAAAGTCGTAACTAGAAAGATGCCAGAGTTTCCCGACTTGCAATTCCGAGTTGGATGACCGTTCAAAATATTTTTCACAGTCGGAGTTCGTTTATTCCGACATCCAGGTAGGAAGTCGAGATTTCCGAGTTCCCAGTTGTTTTAAAAGTGGCATCATTTTTTTTTTTTTTTTTTTTTTACGTGTTGTGAACTGGAAGTGTCACATGCGGTGGGGTCTAGGCCTAATCATTAGCCCGAACACATTTCTATTGGACAAATTCAGCTCGGTCCCTCTACGTTTTGCAACAAAATCCGCGTAATGAACACGCTTCTGGTTTGATGACCTGTTAGAGGTCAAATAATATTCAGTGATTTTGGCATCTGTCTCATAGGGTGTGCTGGGCACTGTGCCAGCCAGGATATTGTCGATTGATTTTGTACAGGAATGGGTTATCACTAGTTCACTAAAAAGGTTAGTCTACTACATCTTTAGAAAATGCAGATCAGAACCACATTTTTCATCCAGTCATTATGATGACCTGCAACACTGGTTTGCCCTTGCATCACGATATTACATTGCAGACCTGTTAGACAATTGCACTACACCACATTGGAATTGTATAATTTTTCACTCTCCATGATGGTTAAACTGAAAAGTGGCCTCAACCAGGAAGTGACTTTCAATTGCCAGTTATCTGACTGGGTAAACTTGAAAAACCTATGACCTGGTCGGATGTGCTGAAACCACTGACTGACACGGCCTGATAGGCAGGCCAGCGTTTGTTTGTACAGTCCCAAGAACAAAGATTAGATCACATATCATGACAGGAAGTGGTTTAGTTACCACACATTGACCTAGTTACTTATGTCAAAGTGAAAAGTAATTGTCAAATGACAATATACCCGTTCTGCACTTTTCAAACTTTGATGGATGAATTGGGGTGGTAGGAGGTGGAATAATGCTGACTTTACAGTTTTTGCTTCCTATATTGATTTAGTGTTGTCTATTTTAGTATCTCGCTTAATCAAATATTGTCATACATTGAAGGCCATATGTTGCCTCCCTAAATTACTTCTGGTTTGATGCAGCAACTTGGAAGATAAGTTAGCTAACTGTATGCAAAGTAGTACAGCAGGTTATTTTCCTAAGTTGACCATTGAAACGAGCCAATGGCTTACAGCAACATTTAGCTGTTTGAAATTCAATTGTTATGGAAACTGCACAAGGCATATTCTACTCTGTTCTACTTCTCTCATTAGCCTACATTGTAGGTCATAGACTCCTAGCTAAGACGCACAGTCTCTTATTCTTTTCAGAGGGTGTACTATTTGTCATTCATTGCATTGTAAATAGCCTATGTGTTTGAGTTGGCGACGTGTCATCATGCTATGTGGATTGTTATGAGACCACTACATAAGATCTAAAGTCATCAACTTCCGTGTCAAATATTGTCTGATCCCTGTGGGTCGAGATGCATCCAGGATGATGAGATTCTCGGGCGAGATCATAAACTGAGCATGTCTATTCATGATAGTCGTGTTGTCACGCGATTAAAAATGATAGGATTACTGTTCCTGTGCAAAAGAAGTGTCAACTTCAGAGCAATGCACAATAAAATGTATTTCATATTCTATAGTTAATAGTGTTCAGAATCTTCTGGTTTGGCTTTCAGGGTTTAGGCTACAAGGTTTTCTCTTACTTTGGAGTGAGACGTTTTGGTTTTTTTTGTCAACAAAATAACCATCCAAAAATGTTGATGTGGAGCATCAGACATTAAGCTAGTTGGAGCATGAGTAGGAATAGTGAGCACATGTATTCCAGCTGCAGACAGTCTGAAGTGTGTATGTCTGAATTGGTGTGTATGTGTGGCGGTGCGCTGTCTGTTCTCTGCCTGCCCTGCAGTGACTCAGCCTACAGGAGGGGGTCAGCCCCTTTAAGGCAGTCTTCCATACCAGTGCACACAGGAGCCCATATAGACCTAACCGTCGTGTGCCTTTACCAGTCAATATTTCCATGCACGGCCCTTCCAGACAGGCCAAAGTACTCCTCCGGCTCTCAACTTGTCGCCGATCATCAATCCATTCACTCGTGCGTGCTGTGGTCACAATGTGTGCCGTACCTAGAGAACAGTAGTACTGCGGTCTTTTGTGGACGCACAACACAGTCAACCTTGTTGGATTGAGAGGTCAACAGTCTCCTATGTTGATGCATTGCATGATACTGTGTTGTAAGAATTGTAGGAATCTGTACCATTTGAGGCTTTTGCCCCTGTGGACTGGATGCTTAATTCAAAATAATGTCTCTTTCTTGTTAGCCTCTACCCTGAGAAACCAGTAAGAATCGGCCCAGCCTAGTGCTAGCATAGTTTCCTTTGAACTACTCTGATAGAGAACATGCTACTTCCCACTGATAGGGGGAGGGAACTAAGTTTGAACTTGGGACTTCTGCTATCTGCTCTGTGAATTTTACTTTGTGGGTTTTTTCAAAGATGCTCCTCTTTGTCCCAGTAGTCTGCCTAAATTGGATCTGTTTGTCTAAACTGTTTATGGGCACTTCTCTTTAGCACCATTCTTTGTTGATGTGTTCAAAGCAGGCTAACTCTCCTTGTGAGCTATGAATTTTGCATCGCTCCTTCTAGGCTTGTTGTATTGTATGTTTATTTTTTTTAGTTGGCTGCGTTATTAGACTACAAGTCATTATATTGTATTAAGACCTAGGTTATCACCACAAAATGAACAACATAAAATGCTATGTGAAGAAAGACCATAGTCTGACATGTCACACTCCATCATTCAGAGACGGGGTTATTTTGAAGGGATCCATTTTACCTTTTCTCTCTCGCTCAGAGCCTGGGCTTCATCGACTAATTAAAGAGGCGGTTGCTAAGAGATGACAAGCGGTGACATCGCTGCTGAGAGCCTCTGTACTGCAGCCTGAACCTGCGTCTCTACTCTGGGTCTCTTTTCTCAACCCCTGTCTAGACCTGACTACACCTGACCCATGTGAAGGGGGAGAGGGAGCGAGAGGAGCCACACCACACATGCCATGGCAGCTTTCACCAGTACCCCCAAAGTGAGATCCAGGAGTGCTCCTCGGCACAGAGACTGGGACCAGAGCCCGGCCGAGTGTGACTGGAAGAACTGTGATGCTGGAGGCGACGAGAGATCTACAGGACACAGCACCATGCTGGAGAAGACCCAGGACTTCTTCCAGATCTGTGACATCGAGGACAAAGGCTTCATCACCCACCGGGACATGCAGGTGAGATCACCTACTGTCTATGGGGCTCACTGAGTGACCAAACCGTCCCATGGGAGTTATTTACGATTTTAGGCTATGCCAGCATTATGCATGTTCCCATCCTTAGTACTGTGTATATTATTTTTTTATTTCACCTTTATTTAACCAGGTAGGCTAGTTGAGAACAAGTTCTCATTTGCAACTGCGATCTGGCCAAGATAAAGCATAGCAGTGTGAACAGACAACACAGAGTTACACATGGAGTAAACAATTAACAAGTCAATAACACAGTAGAAAAAAAGGGGAGTCTATATACAATGTGTGCAAAAGGCATGAGGAGGTAGGCGAATAATTACAATTTTGCAGATTAACACTGGAGTGATAAATTATCAGATGGTCATGTACAGGTAGAGATATTGGGGTGCAAAAGAGCAGAAAAGTAAATAAATAAAAACAGTATGGGGATGAGGTAGGTGAAAATGGGTGGGCTATTTACCAATAGACTATGTACAGCTGCAGCGATCGGTTAGCTGCTCAGATAGCAGATGTTTGAAGTTGGTGAGGGAGATAAAAGTCTCCAACTTCAGGGATTTTTGCAAATCGTTCCAGTCACAGGCAGCAGAGTACTGGAACGAAAGGCGGCCAAATGAGGTGTTGGCTTTAGGGATGATCAGTGAGATACACCTGCGGGAGCGAGTGCTACGGATGGGTGTTGCCATCGTGACCAGTGAACTGAGATAAGGTGGAGCTTTACCTAGCATGGACTTGTAGATGACCTGGAGCCAGTGGGTCTGGCGACGAATATGTAGCGAGGGCCAGCCGACTAGAGCATACAAGTCGCAGTGGTGGGTGGTATAAGGTGCTATAGTGACAAAACGGATGGCACTGTGATAAACTGCATCCAGTTTGCTGAGTAGAGTGTTGGAAGCAATTTTGTAGATGACATCGCCGAAGTCGAGGATCGGTAGGATAGTCAGTCAGTTACCTAGTCATGTATACCCTAGATGTTACTTTTGTCATTATTTCAGAGTAACACATTTCAAATGATTGACTTTTGATATTGATTGACAGTGCAAGTTGTTGTAGCTGTTTTTTGAACTGTGTTTTGATCCTTCAGAGCAAGAATCAATCATTAGTTGAGGTGGGTTTGTTGGAGTTGCATTCTGTACCATTTGAGGCTTTTCCCACCTGTGGACTGGATGCTTAATTCAGAAGAAGAATTAATAGAAGAAGAATTAATCTTTACCCTGAGAAACCAGTAAGAATTGGCCCAGCCTAGTGCTAGCATAATTGTTTCCTTTAACCTAGTCTGATAGAGAATACATGGTACTCTGTGGATGCATCCTAACCTATGCACCAGCTCCCATAGCTAATTGTTGTAATATAGGCTTTTGTCAGGGCATCTGAATGACTGCTGTTCACAATAGCATACAGTGCCTTCGGAAAGGATTCATACCCCTTGACCTTTCTCCAAATTGTTCTTTTACAGCCTAAAATGGATTATTTTTAAATTCCTCAGCAATCCACACACAATACACCATAATGACAAAGCGAAAACAGGTTTTTAGAAGCTTATTTACATAAGTATTCAGACCCTTTGCTATGAAATTGAGCTCAGGTGCATCCTGTTTCCATTGATCATCCTGGATGTTCCTACAACTTGATTGGAGGCCACCTGTGGTAAATTCAATTGATTGGACATGATTTGGAAAGGCACACACCTGTCTACACCGGTCCCACAGTTAACAGTGCATGTCACAGCAAAAACCAAGTCATGAGGTTGAAGGAATTGTCCGTAGAGCTCACATTGTTGATTGTCAGTTTTTGGGAAGGGTACCAACACATTTCTGCAGCATTGACAGTCCTCAAGAATACAGTGCTCTCCATCGTTCTTAAATGGAAGAAGTTTGGAACCCCTGCTCTCTTCCTAGAGCTGACCGCCTGGCCAAATCTGGGTAGAAGGGCCTTGGTCAGGGAGGTGACCGGGAACCCATTGGTCACTCTGACAGAGCTCCAGAGTCCGTCTGTGGAGATGGTAGAACCTTCCAGAAGGACAACCTTCTCTGCAGCACAACCACAAATCAGGCCTTTTTGGTAGAGTGGTGAGACTGAACCCAATCCTCAGTAAAAGGCGCATTACAGCCCGCTTCGAGTTTTCCAAAAGGCACCTAAAGACTCAGACCATGAGAAACCAGATTCTCTGGTCTGATGAAACCAAGATTGAACTCTTTGGCCTGAATGCCAAGCGTCACGTCTGGAGGAAACCTGACACTATCCTTACGGTGAACCATGGTGGTGGCAGCATCATGCTGTGGGGATCTTTTTCAGTGGCAGGGACTGGGAGACATGATCGAGGGAAAGATGAATACAGCAAAGTACAGAGATCTTTGAAAACCTGCTCCAGAGCTCTCAGGACCTTCGACTGGGGCGAAGGTTTACCTTCCAACAGAACAACGACCATAAGCACACAGCCAAGACAACGCAGGAGTGGCTTAGGGACAAGTCTCTGAATGTCCTTGAGTGGCCAGCCAGAGCCTGTACTTGACCACAATCAAACGTCTCTGGAGAGACCTGAAAATAGCTGTGCAGTAAAACTCCCCATCCAACCTGACAGGGCTTGAGTATATCTGCAGAAAAGAATGCGAGAAACTCCCCAAATACAGGTGTGCCAAGCTTGTAGAGTCATACCCAAGAAGACTCGAGGTTGTAATCGCTGCCAATGGTGATTCAACAAAGTACTGAGTAAAGGGTCTGAATACTTGTGAATTTTTCATAAAAAAAAAAAAGATATTACCAAACATTTCTAAACCTGTTTTTGCTTTGTTAATATGGGGTATTGTATGTAGATTGACACAAATCAATATTAGAATAATGTAATAAAATCTGGAAAAGGGGAAGGAGTGAATACTTTCCAAAGGCACTGTACATTAGGCTAAATAATGCCAAACCTAACAACTGCAACAAATCCTCCATAGACCCTTTGTTAGATTTGGAGACAACAATCTGGTCATTTCACAAGGCTGCATGTGGAGGACAGGGCCTGCGTTTGCTCCATATAATTAAATGGGACACTTTTATATCTCTGTGGCGTGCTCATTAGAGATGATTCTGAGGACGTAGTCTGTATCTATCTTATTCAGGAGAGCATGTGGAAGAGTGACAGCAACCCACGAGACATACGGGCCACACAGAGCCGTGCTTTGTCATACAGCAACTTCATTTGCGTGACTGTGCAGATCCAAACGCTTCTTACATATTCATCGATGTGCAGAGTATTCCTTTGATCGAGCACTTGTGAGCCCACGCCGTGTTCAATAGAATAGATCCCTTTGATCCGATGTTAATGGAGATATACAAAGAATGTCCCTATACCAACTCCCCGTGTTCATTTATGAGTTGTGAAAGTAATGAATTCAGGCCAAACATTTTTTTTTGTAATAACGGCAGTGTATAACTGTGTGCACTCCTGTATAATACACTACAATTGTCTGCGTGAATGTGTTATGCAACTGAAATGCATTTCTGCTGGTCTATCCTTATTCGACCTGTGTGGAAATGCATTTCTCTGCCATATGCAAGTTTGTTTTAGATGTAGTCGGGTATTTACGATGCCTGATTATGCTTTACTTGTTTATCCATAAGGGCAAAGTGGATAAAGTAATTTGTCAAAAGTTATGAACACATCCATTTAAAAAATAAAAATAAAAAATACATTTCATGAATGTTTTCTAGCGACTGCCAGCATTACCCTGTTTCTGCTGATTGCACTAACAGCCTTACGATGTTTCTCACACCGTGACCATTAGGGTGGCAGTGGTGTCTCCTGCTGTGATCGCTGTCTGCTGACATAAGGGATGTGTTCAGCACAGATAAGAGAGTTTAACAAGGAGTTCCTACCACAAATTTCACAAGTAATTTCGGTGTAAACATAGACATGTCCAGCTCACAGAGGTGAGGCAGCGGCTTTGGCTTTTCTGCATCGTTGTGGTCTTTACTGCTTATTTTCAGGGTTTCATAGTCTGTTTGCTTTCACACACTGCTTGGCCTTGACGTGTAAATGGCGGTTTGGGCGAATGCTGACTGTTTGTTTTTGACTTTAGGCAGAAATGTTCATTTCTATAATGTTTTGAGTTCAATCTGAACGAATGAATGTCTCAAGTTTATTAACATAAACGTTTTATGGAGCAGCCTGTCCTAGTTGTTAACGGTTCCTTTGTCATGAACTCGCGTTACGTCGGTTGTGTGAATGCAAATGATACCCCATCCTACACTTTATGAACAGGAAGAACATCTGCTCTCCTGTACTTGGGTGCATGACCGTCTCTTCTGATGCTGATGATACTGTTGAGTGTGTTCCCAGGTTTTTGTGCTTGGCTGGCAGCTTTTGTACCGTACTGTATTGTTGGGGGGATAATGGCTCGCAATAACGTCAGGAATTGAGTGAATGGAATTGCGTGAAACGCATGGAAGCCGTGTTTTTTGAGTTTGATACAATTCCATTTATTCTGTTACTATGAGCATGTTCTCCCCAATTACGGTGTCCGTTTAACGTAAAGACTCTTGAGTCCTTCAGGTTCCCAGTTGTGTCCATGGCACCTGATTTGTGTTGCGTGTCCTGCTCCGCAGCGGCTCCATGGACAGCTGCCCCTCAGTGCAGAGGAGCTGGAGAATGTCTTCGACACCCTGGATTCTGACGGCAACGGATACCTCACCCTGCAGGAGTTCTCCTCGGGGTTCAGTACGTTGACTATGTCCTCTTCTCGCTTTCTACTGTCAAATGTATGTTGGATGTTCAGTGGTTTGTTTTTAAAAAGTGATTTAGTTTGATTTGATGCATCTTCCCTTTCTATATAATAACATGAACTGTGCTAGTGCAAGCAGATTATGCAGCTCTGAGTAGGTACAGATACATAGAGAGGGAGTAAAGGGTATTATAAATCATCTCCTGGACTCTTTATTTCTCCAGGTGAATTCATGTTTGGCCGAAGGATCTCTGTAACAGAAGGGATGGGGGAGACCAGCCCCATTGCCAAGGAAGCCAACCAGGGCCCCCCAGACTCCCTTTACCAGACGCAGTGGGAGGAGAGGCTGATGGGCAGCGAGGACGAGGAAGAGAGGCACTTCTGCATGCTCATGGAGAGCTTGGGCGCCAGCAACGTCTTTGAGGAGTGAGTGTTTGTTTTTGTCTGTGACTTCCATACTATGTGAATCTTTGTCCAACCCTCAATAATGCCCTCAAATGACCAGTCTATTCCTTTAGAAGGATTAGATTGATTGAAGTCAGCTGTGCAAAACAAAAATCGCTAAATTGCCGCTCCAAAGTAGTGCTAGCCAATCTGTTTCAATCATGCTTGCTTTGATATTTCTCAAATTATATAAGCTTAAAGAACAAGCATAAAGTCTACAGACATGCTTAAGTAGAAAACAGATGAAATACCTGAGGTCACTGTCGTCTACCCAAAAAAACTCACATTGGAAAAGTTTGTCTAAATTGAGTTGGGTTATTTAACCTTGAACAAATCGTTATCGTCAATGACGTTCATGTCTATGGATGTATTACAGACATTGGTGGGTGCTGGCACCAGTGCTTTTGGCCATTTGAACTCCAGGCATTCAGAGGAGAGAAACGAGAGAGCCGGGCTTTGTTTAATGCATGACTAGACTCACCTTTAGCAAAGAAATGTGGCTCAATAAAAGTAAACTGTAGTAGGTGAGGATGTCAACTTGATAAGTACATCCTATTGACAGTCTGCAAACCTGGGTTAGAACTAGAAAGGAATGCTGACAATTTACCTCAGATCAATTTGCTTCAACCTCCGGTGTGTTTTCCTTAAGTTGACACAGAATGTACCTCTACTGTGAGGATTGGAAAGTTTTCATATTTCTATAGGAGTCTTATCAATCAGTCCAAATTTCTATGAACAGAGATCCATCAAGCATGCATTGTATGAGATCATTTTCTCAATTGGTCTTTCCACATATTGCCCTGCCAAAAAATTACGTAAATAAATTATTCCAGTCGTTATCTGAACACTGATGTGAAGACCATGGCACAGACAAAGATTGTGTTTAAACTGTTGTCTCAATAGCACTATTTTCAACTAACAGGAAATGGGATTTTCTAGGCTAAGATCATCTTGACCAACTGTCAATTTTGCCCAAATATGTCAGCATGGCTGCAGGCAGCCCACAGCTACCCACTGCCTGCCTGCCTACATTGTTCACATTGACCTAAAAGTATCATTTGACTTAAAGTATTTTTTTTTCCCCACACCAAGAAGTACCTCAGTACAGTTGTTCTACACAGGAACCTGAGTACAGACTGTATTCCAGGTCTTGTCATTCAGACTAATCTTTGTTCTGACCCCCTTCCCATCAGCCCTGGTGAGGTGCGTAGTCTGTGGGCCCAGCTGAGAAGAGATGAGCCGCATCTCCTGTCCAACTTTGAGGAGTTCCTGGCCAGAGTCACCTTCCAGATCAAAGAGGCCAACCAGGAGAAGAGGGAGATGGAGAGCGCCCTTAAAAGGTAGAAATATCGCCATTCATCAGGTATTGGTACCTATGTAGAATTTAGGCAATTAGTAGCTCACTGTAGCCTGGTCCCAGATCTGTTTGTGCTGTCTTGCCAACTAAAATAGTCATTGGCTACATGATACAAACAGATCTGAGACCAGGCTAGCTCAATGTTCCTTTACAGATAACCTCTGCAGGAGTAACAAATGACAAAGTAGCTTGCTGTATATGCTTGCTACGATATGAATGTCATTTAAACCTTTTTTGCATTAGGGCATCTATAGAATGATCGTCCCCAGTTATCTGTTTTTTCTGTGTTTTTTCCCCCCTTTAATAAAATGTTTATTACTAAAAGTATAACTTTTTCTGACTGACATATTTGTAGTCCTTAGTTAAGCCTGCTAAATTCCACACATTATGAGCTAGTGCTGCCTTGGGAAGGGAGAAGTGTTCAAGTTTTAGTGTGGGTGGAAAACTTTTAGTCCACCGTTGGGATGTGCCTAACCTCCCAGCTCCAAAGCAATATTAAGTGCTTGTGAATGTGCTCCCAAAACTCTCACTTTCTCCAAATTGTGACAGACAATGTTCATGGCAATTTTACACAAAGGAATACTACTTGACAATCTCTATCTACTTGTTTATTATTTAATGTTTCAACTGAGCACAGCTTAGCTTTTGTACCATAGTGGTGCATTACATAGTTTCCCATAGCTGAACAACAACCTGTTTTTGAGGCCGTTTCTAAGTGAAAGGAATGCAAATGTTGGATGAGGCTGCTATGGTTGGGTTTTATGACAGGTGGCTCACACTGCAGCTGTTTCAAAACTCGTGAACGTCTTTCTTGCTCTATTCAGAGCTGTAGAGACGCAGGGATTAAAAAAAAAAGAATTAAGCTGGCCGGAGTGGTCAGGCCTTGAATGGTTAAGTAATTATAGTTATCCTTTTTGATTTTCAGATGTGAACTACACTGCAAATAAGTGCACTTTTTTTCTGGTACTCATCTGAACCTGTTATTTGTTGCTGTGCCTGTTTGGAATGCGTCATACCAGCTAACAGTTGACCAACTGTATGATTTGAAATGGCAGACTGAAAGCTTAACTAAACATTTGATAACGCTTGAGTGGCCCATTTTCTTATGTGCTGCCAAAGCTAATGGAAAATGCTTTATTAGCATTAACAAGAATTCTACATCCGAACAGAAAAGCAGCAACGCATGACGACGAGATCCAGCGCTTATATGAAGAAATGGAGCAGCAAATCAAAAATGAGAAGGACAGGATCCTCCTGCAGGTAAAGGAAGAGATCTCCCACTGCATACGCCTTGTTAGTAACCTCAGTTTTGGGGAAGATCCTCTTGCTCTCTTGTTCTCCCTTCCGCTCTCTCTCTCCCCCCTGCAGGACTCTGAGCGCTTCCTGTCTAGGAGCCAGGACCTAGAGCATCAGCTCTCCAGTAAGGAGCGGGAGCTGGAGCAGATCTTCCAGAAACAGAGGCGGGTGAGTCAGGACACGAAGGATGAGTCCTTGATGTCCTTGATCACAGGCATCACACTGATGGGTAGATTTGCACTGTGCAAAACTTATTTCAGATTTAAATCTAGTTTTGGTGACCGAATTGTCACCAGGTGTTATTATTAGTAGACTCTAAGAGTTGTTGCTGAGTGTCTGTCTGCAGCATATTCTTTAATGGAAACTAAGAGAGGATCATGTGTAACCATCACACTCTCACAAACAGAACACCACTGAAGCTTTTAAGACTAATTTGTCCATTGGAAATTTGTCTCGTTTAAAAAATACAATTTGGGGTGTGGAGATGCGCTTTAATATTACAGATTGTGGCTTTCATCAATGAAATTGTCTGCATCATTTCCACTATTTTCCCCTACCTCCCCTAACTGGAGTAAACTAATTGGCAACAATTAGTCTTACCAGTACTTCTTCATTTGCTTTACAAAGGGGAATAAGGCCTTAGTTCCTACTGTACCCAAGTCACCAAGGCTTTCTCTGAGGTACCTGAGCGCCTCTAAGTATTATGTCTGTAATTCACATTTCATGTTCCTCTCTGCCGACCATGGAAATAGAATGGCAGAACATTGACTTTAATGGGAATGTCTGTTCTAGAGATTCTATTTCTATGCTGCCAACAGTCTGTAAAGGAGGCATCCAGACCCTATGCTGGCTAGCCTCATTGCAGTGTCGCTCTATTTAAAAAATCTATTGTTTTAGATCTCCTGTTGGAGCACTTTGGCTTATATATGTAGAACAGTGATAGTAGTGTTTGAAGCTACAGTCAAGACAGCAGCCTTATGAGTGTCTTCACACAGCCCCTGGATTTAATGGATGTGTGTGGGTCAGTCCAGGCCGGCAGATATCACTTGTTTCATCTTTTCCATTCATCAATGCTCGGTGTATCGTAGCAATCATACAGTAAATCAAATCAAATCCAATTTTATTTGTCACATACACATGGTTAGCAGATGTTAATGCGAGTGTAGCGAATTGCTTGTGCCTCCAGTTCTGACAATGCAGTAATAACCAACAAGTAATCTAACTAACAATTCCAAAACTAATATCTTATACACAGTGTAAGGGGATAAAGAATATGTACATAAAGATATGAATGAGTGATGGTGCAGAGCAGCATAGGCAAGATACAGTAGATGGTATCGAGTACATTATATACATATGAGATGAGTATGTAAACAAAGTGGCATAGTTAAAGTGGCTAGTGATACATGTATTACATAAGGATGCAGTAGATGAGAGTACAGTATATACGTATACATATAAGATGAATAATGTAGGGTATGTAAACATTATATTAGGTAGCATTGTTTAAAGTGGCTAGTGATATATTTTACATCCTTTCCCATCAATTCCCATTATTAAAGTGGCTGGAGTTGAGTCAGTGTCAGTGTGTTGGCAGCAGCCACTCAATGTTAGTGGTTGCTGTTTAACAGTCTGATGGCCTTGAGATAGAAGCTGTTTTTCAGTCTCTCGGTCCCAGCTTTGATGCACCTGTACTGACCTCTCCTTCTGGATGATAGCGGGGTGAACAGGCAGTGGCTCGGGTGGGTGTTGTCCTTGATGATCTTTATGGCCTTCCTGTAACATCGGGTGGTGTAGGTGTCCTGGAGGGCAGATAGTTTGACCCCGGTGATACGTTGTGCAGACCTCACTACCCTCTGGAGAGCCTTACGGTTGTGGGCGGAGCAGTTGCCGTACCAGGCGGTGATACAGCCCGCCAGAATGCTCTCGATTGTGCATCTGTAGAAGTTTGTGAGTGTTTTTGGTGACAAGCCGAATTTCTTCAGCCTCCTGAGGTTGAGGCGCTGCTGCACCTTCTTCACGATGCTGTCTGTGTGAGTGGACCAATTTAGTTTGTCTGTGATGTGTATGCCGAGGAACTTAAAACGTACTACCCTCTCCACTACTGTTCCATCGATGTGGATAGGGGGGTGTTCCCTCTGCTGTTTCCTGAAGTCCACAATCATCTCCTTAGTTTTGTTGACGTTGAGTGTGAGGTTATTGTCCTGACACCACACTCCGAGGGCCCTCACCTCCTCCCTGTAGGCCGTCTCGTCGTTGTTGGTAATCAAGCCTACCACTGTTGTGTCGTCCGCAAACTTGATGATTGAGTTGGAGGCGTGCGTTGCCGCGCAGTCGTGGGTGAACAGGGAGTACAGGAGAGGGCTCAGAACGCACCCTTGTGGGGCCCCAGTGTTGAGGATCAGCGGGGTGGAGATGTTGTTGCCTACCCTCACCACCTGGGGGCGGCCCGTCAGGAAGTCCAGTACCCAGTTGCACAGGGTGGGGTCGAGACCCAGGGTCTCGAGCTTGATGACGAGCTTGGAGGGTACTATGGTGTTAAATGCCGAGCTGTAGTCGATGAACAGCATTCTCACATAGGTATTCCTCTTGTCTAGATGGGTTAGGGCAGTGTGGTTGAGATTGCGTCGTCTGTGGACCTATTTGGGCTGTAAGCAAATTGGAGTGGGTCTAGGGTGTCAGGTAGGGTGGAGGTGATATGGACCTTGACTAGTCTCTCAAAGCACTTCATGATGACGGAAGTGAGTGCTACGGGGCGGTAGTCGTTTAGCTCAGTTACCTTAGCTTTCTTGGGAACAGGAACAATGGTGGCCCTCTTAAAGCATGTGGGAACAGCAGACTGGTATAGATTGAATATGTCCGTAAACACACCAGCCAGCTGGTCTGCGCATGCTCTGAGGGCGCGGCTGGGGATGCCGTCTGGGGATGCCGTCTGGGCCTGCAGCCTTGCGAGGGTTAACACGTTTAAATGTTTTACTCACCTCGGCTGCAGTGGAGGAGAGACCGCATGTTTCCGTTGCAGGCTGTGTCAGTGGCACTGTATTGTCCTCAAAGCGGGCAAAAAAGTTATTTAGTCTGCCTGGGAGCAAGACATCCTGGTCCATGACTGGGCTGGATTTCTTCTTGTAGTCCGTGATTGACTGTAGACCCTGCCACATACCTCTTGTGTCTGAGCCGTTGAATTGAGATTCTTCTTTGTCTCTATACTGACGCTTAGCTTGTTTGATAGCCTTACGGAGGGAATAGCTGCACTGTTTGTATTTGGTCATGTTACCAGTCACCTTGCTCTGATTAAAAGCAGTGGTTCGCGCTTTCAGTTTCACGCGAATGCTGCCATCAATCCACGGTTTCTGGTTAGGGAATGTTTTAATCATTGCTATGGGAATGACATCTTCAAAGCACGTTCTAATGAACTCGCACACCGAATCAGCGTATTCGTCAATGTTGCCTGACGCAATACAAAACATGTCCCAGTCCACGTGGTGGAAGCAGTCTTGGAGTGTGGAATCAGCTTGGTCGGACCAGCGTTGGACAGACCTCAGTGTGGGAGCTTCTTGTTTTAGTTTCTGTCTGTAGGCAGGGATCAGCAAAATGGAGTCGTGGTCAGCTTTTCCAAAAGGGGGGCGGGGCAGGGCCTTATATGCGTCGCGGAAGTTAGAATAAGTGATCCAAGGTTTTGCCAGCCCTGGTGGCGCAATCGATATGCTGATACATCGAGACTGATTGCTAAGGACGATCAGGCTATGATTGTTACTGCATAGTAGTGTCTGGGAAATTTATTTAAAATCTGTATATGATCAGATGAAAGTGCATTTTGTAGGGCGTCTGCTTTTGGCCGTAGTGTTTTGTGTGTTGTCCCCTCTGCCATTCTCCACTGTGTGACTGTGGCCCCTCTCCTCTGTGTCCCCTCCCCCAGTTGGAGTGTCAGTGTCGGGAGCTTCACAGCGAGCAGAATGTGACCAAGGTGGAGAATGTGAAGCTAAAGCAGACCAATGAGGATCTGGCCCAAGAGCTGGAGCACACCAGTCAGGAGCTGAGCCTGGCCCAGGAGCAACTGGGCCTCCTGCAGGAGCAGTCGTCACGCCTGCACAAGGAGAGGGAGAGGTAAGTCTGCTTGTTTGTGGCTGGCTGTCTGGTCGGCTAGCTGACTGTCTGGGATCCTGATTGGGTCTCCTTGTGAGTCCACAGTACACAAATATGTGGATTTGTTTTCCAACACAGGGAAATGTACCAGGTCACAGAGGGATTGCAGAGAGAGCGAGCAAGCCTGCTGAAACAACTTGACCTGCTGAGGTAAGAGTGGAGACAGACAGACGCACACTAGGAGAGAGGCAATGGGTTATATCAGTCCAGGGGCCACTGTTCTCCAAATCAATGAGCAAATAGCATACTGTACAATAGTGTACAATGTCATTTTCACTACAAACCAAGGCCACGCATCCAGATAGCAAAGCATATAGCATTGACCTCAGGCAAACTCCTCGAAGCGCTTTCTCACTTGTTCTTAGAAAACGTTTATTTTTTGCAATGAACCCATTCCTTGTTATATTGTCTCCAGGGAAATGAACAAACACTTACGAGATGAACGAGATATGTCCTCGTATCAAGTAAGTATTCGCATGCATTTTTTCATTGTCCATTTGTGAAATCCCATGTCTGTCTGCTCTGTTTGATAGATCCAATCCTAAAAATGTGAAAAAGCATGGAACCTAGAAAACATTTTTTTTTTAATCAAATCCAATTGCAATCAAACTGTAGATTTAAATTTGTTTTGCAGAAACTGAGGAATACTGTTGAAAATCCTGTTTGGAACCCGAGGCCTGGATCAAATAATCTGAATCCCTTTGACAAAAAGGCCTTTAAATGGTACACCGTTTGCTCTGAAATGCTTTTAATACAAATTGAGTGAATACTGTCTGATTCAGTCGTGGAGGCCTTAATTTATACAAATGTTCAATTCACCTACAATACACACTTCAGTATGACTGACTGTAGCTTGAGTAGTTATTAATGGTGAATGATTCATATTTTCTAAGTAGATGGCATTACACAAAGTAGAACAAAGCACGTGACACAGAATGCAAATGTAGGACAGAAAGCTGTTCAATAGGGCTGCAGTTGTAACTCTGAGCAGAACATGTCCGTACTGTATTTATATTGTTCTGAATATGCAAATGCTTATATAATTATGCGAGTCGCTTCATTCTTCAGCCATACCGTTATGTTCCAACAAAAAAAGCAATTGTCAGCCAATTCACATTTGTCCCTCCAATTACCATCTCATCCCTGTCTCTCCAGTGAGGAAGAGGTAGGGCTCCCCCACTCTAAGAAGAAGAGCCCGGGGGGAGTGAATGGCTACAGCCTGGAGGATGTGGTAGCCTCCAAACCCCCCCACATACCCCTACAGAGGATCATCTCCATAGAGGAGGACCACCTACCCCAGCTCTTGCAGGATGACTACCATGCCCAGCTCTGTGAGTGGAGCGAGGAGGCGGAGGAAGACCGGGAGGAGGAAGAACACATAGAGCTGCAGATGAACTCAATATATCCTCCAAGTTCTCTTCCGACTAGGGAGCAGCAGCCAGCTGACACCAGAGAGTCAGAGACGCCTACATCCCCCAGGGGCCAGCCTGTCGGCAAGGAGACCATGGTGAACGTAAGACTTTTATTCTTAGAGGCGAGGTTGATTGGTCATAATGTGGACAGGCTTTGTTTAATCTCTGATCAATAGACAATGAGAAGGTGTCAGTTGGCCTAGTAACCTTCCCTTTAAAAGAACCTTGCCTTCCTCATCAGTCCTTCAGGGTTGTTTATAGGTCAGTGTGTTTTTGTTGGTTCTCCTGACCCCGTATAGAGAGGGGTGAAGGTGGATGTACAGCACAATGTCTTTTCAAAGTCCTGTTTTTCTGTCTGAGCAGACCTGAGAGAACAGCGGTCACAGGGTTGGGTTTTTCACTGAGTGACTTGACCCCATAGTTACCCGGGCAACAGGTTTAGCTACTTGTGTTGAATGAATGTTTCAAGCGGTTTTCATTATTTAAGCCACTCCTGCGTTGTCTTGGCTGTGTGCTTAGAGTCGTTGTCCTGTTGGAAGGTGAACCTTCACCCCAGTCTGAGGTCCTGATCGCTCTGGAGCAGGTTTTCATCAAGGTTCTCTGTAATTTGCTCTGTTCATCTTCCCCTCGATCCTGACTGGTCTCCCAGTCCCTCCTGCTGAAAAACCTTACCACAGCATGATGCTGCCACCATGCTTCACTTTAGGGATGGTGCCAGGCTTCTTCCAGATGTGACGCTTGGCATTCCGACCAAAGAATTCAATCATGGTTTCATCAGACCAGAGAATTTAGTTTCTCATGGTCAGAGTCCTTTAGGTGCCTTTTGGAAAACTCCAAGCTGGCTGTCATGTGCCTTTTACTGAGGAATGCTTCTGTCTGGAAACTCTACCATAAAGATCTGATTGGTGGAGTGCTGCAGAGATGATCGTCCTTCTGGAAGGTTATCCCATCTCCACAGAGGACCTCTGGAGCTCAGTTAGTGACTATCGGGTTCTTGGTCACCTCCCTGACCTAGGCCCTTCTCCCCTAATTGCAAAGTTTGGCCGGGTGGCCAGTTCTAGGAAGAGTCTTGGTGGTTCCAAACTTCCATTGAAGAATGTGTTTAATGCTGCAGATGTTTTTTTTTAGACCCTTCCCCAGATCTGTGCCTCGACACAATCCTGTTTCGAAGCTCTACAGACAATTCCTTCCACTTCATGGCTTTGTTTTTGCTCTGATATGCACTGTAAACTGTGGGACCTTATAGAGACGGGTATGTGCCTTTCCAAATCACGTCCAATCAATTGAATTGACCACAGGTGGACTCCAATCAAGTTGTAGAAACATGTCAAGAATGATCCATGGAAACAGGATGCACCAGAGCTCAATGTTGAGTCTCATAGCAAAGGATCTGAATACTTATGTAAACAAGATATTTCTGTTTTCCATTTTTTATAAATTTGCTCAAATTTTGAATAACCTGTTTTTGCTTTGTCGTTATAGGGTATTATGTTTAGATTGAGGAAAACCATTAATTGAATACATTTTAGAATAAGGCTAACATGTATACAGTGAGGCAAACAAGTATTTAGTCAGCCACCAATTGTGCAAGTTCTCCCACTTAAGATGAGAGGCCTGTAATGTTAATCATAGGTGCACTTCAACTATGACAGACAAAATGAGTGTAGGATTTTTTTATGAATTTATTTGCAAATTATGGTGGAAAATAAGTATTTGGTCAATAACAAAAGTTTATCTCAATACTTTGTTATATACCCTTTGTTGGCAATGACAGGGGTCAAACGTTTTCTGTAAGCTCACCGTTCTTGTGATCATTTTGACCCCACGGGGTGAGATATTGCGTGGAGCCCCAGATCGAGGGAGATTATCAGTGGTCTTGTATGTCTTCCATTTCCTAATAATTGCTCCCACAGTTGATTTCTTCAAACCAAGCTGCTTGCAGATTCAGTCTTCCCAGCCTGGTGCAGGTCTACAATTTTGTTTCTGGTGTCCTTTGACAGCTCTTTGGTCTTGGCCATAGTGGAGTTTGGAGTGTGACTGTTTGAGGTTGTGGACAGGTGTCTTTTATACTGATAAGTTCAAACAGGTGCCATTAATACAGGTAACGAGTGGAGGACAGAGGAGCCTCTTAAAGAAGAAGTTACAGGTCTGTGAGAGCCAGAAATCTTGCTTGTTTGTAGGTGACCAAATACTTATTTTCCACCATAATTTGCAAATAATAATAAATTCATAAATCCTACAAGGTGATTTTCTGGATTTTTTTGTCTCATTTTGTCTGTCATAGTTGAAGTGTACCTATGATGGAAATTACAGGCCTCTCTCATCTTTTTAAGTGGGAGAACTTGCACAATTGGTGGCTGACTAAATACTTTTTTTCCCCAGTGTATGTCTGAATACTTTACGAATGTACTGTATTTCAAGAAATTTACAACTTGATGGTTTTCTAGGATAGTAGTTGTGTTGTGGACTTAAAATTAGGGGGTATATGATGTATTCAAAATATGCTAAAATATGTAGCTCAAATATTTGGTGCATCAGCTAGGGCCATGTCATCGTTTTAGTATACCCTCTCCCAGCATATGTCGACTTGGATAGCCGCAATCTGAAATATCTTGCTTATTACTTGAGGAAAAGTTAACATAAGCACAAAAGGGAGTATGGCAAAATGCAATGAAACTTATAGAATGACCTCTTCCCTCTGCTTTGTCTCTCTGTGTTGTTTCCAGGAGGTTGCAGCACCACCCCCGGACCGCCTGTTTAAGATCGTGCTGGTAGGGAACTCTAGCGTGGGGAAGACCTCCCTCCTCATGAGGTTCTGTGACGACTGCTTCTACCCAGGCACCTCTGCCACCGTGGGTGAGTAGTGGCTGGCCTCTCCAGGGTTCCTTTTCTACAGCAGAGCAGGGTTTTCATTGGGCACCAACGGAACAAAACGGACGGAAACCTGGGAGGAACTACCTGGACTTAAGAATAAGAATCTCTAGTTTTATGTTGCAAACTGTTTTGATATGGTGTGGTTCTAATCAACATGACCCAGGGCAGAGCTGAGCCCACAGACATGTGGCTGGCTGACCTCACCCTCCCTCTCACACCTCATACTGGCTTTACTCATTAAGCTATTTTAAATGCTGCTTGCTTACACTGTGGAAGGCCAACTGTTGTTGATTTTGCACTACATAGGCAACAGCCTAAGCGGATAAACCATATTGTGGTACTGTTGTATTGACTGACTTGCAGTCACACAGACCATAACTGGATACTTCCAATTGGCCTTTCTGTTGTACAGTAGATTTTTACACACCCAAACCTAGTTTGTTCTTTGACTGACTGCGAGCATACTGAATTATTCAGAATCCTAGTACGAACAGCTCCAGAACTCTAATATCCTCTCTATTTAGACCCTGTTTGGAAGCACACAAAAATGATTCGATTCTGAAAATAGCCATTTTTAGGAGCGAGTCAGATGGATTTTGAATTGTATGGTCCCTCTAGAACAATGGGCAATATACTCTGAACTCTCATTGACGCAATTGTGATGCAATCATTGACAAAAAAAACATGTTTCTCCTTTTCTATTTGAGCACAGGGGACAAATATTGTTGATTGCAACCATCGATGGGACTAACATTTCAAAAACTCAGGGACATATCCTTTTGAAGTTCCTTGTTCTACCAGAGTTTGCCCGGAAATCAATTGTTGGTTCCTTTCATCATTGTTCAACCTTTTCTATTTTGCTACAAACCCAGCACTTCTACAAATAATACTGACAGAAAATTACAAGGAAAAAATATAATTGGAAGGAAAAATCTATTAAATGACTTGGGTGACTTGAATCAGAGGAATATTATCTTGTCCATCCTGCATCAACAGGCATAGACTACAGTGTGAAAACGATAACGGTGGACAACAGCCAGGTGGCGCTGCAGATGTGGGATACAGCAGGACAGGAGAGGTGGGAGCTTGACCATATTAAGTGAATTTACAAGCAGCTTTTGTTTTGCTACATGCAGTTATGCTGTATGGCACATTGCTAATGTCAGTGAAATATTACTGCAGTGCTTTTCCTTTTTTTTTTTTTTTCAGTATTTTCTTGTTGCACCATGTTGCACTTAAATATTATCTAATGAGAACATTTTTAGTATAAGATCAAATTCCATAATTATTTTGTTATGCTTGAGGATAAGGTACAAATGGGGGTGTTCTCAGTTTTCCTTCTCCACCCCTTCAGGTATCGCAGCATCACCAAGCAGTTCTTCCGCAAGGCTGACGGTGTGGTAGTCATGTATGACATCACTGATGAGCAGAGCTTCACTGCTGTGAGACAGTGGCTGACCAGTGTACAGGTAAGACGAGCCCAAGCACTTCACTGCTCACCTCTGAAATAGCAGGCCTACACATACAAGCTCAGGGAAATGTAGATCTCATCAGTTAGTTCCGTTCTTAGATCAGTAGCAGTGTTCATTCTGGCCTCTCTGCTTGGCGCGTCAGTTGACAACAGCTCCTTCCCTTAACCTGTGCTCTTACTAAGGTCTCCAAAGCAACAGATCCTCCTGCTGCTCAATAGCACATTCAATGTAGGCTTACAGAACATTTTATATACAATATTAGATCAAATGCACTAATTATTGTAATTCTTACTGGATATTTGTAAAGCGGCACGATACAAGTTACCATTCATTATCGTTACGGATTGTGTGTCATGTACTACCGTTATTTGTCCGTGACCTTGCTCAGTGTAACACTGATGTTAAAAACCTGCAACACTGAATGCTGCTCACCCACAGGGTATCTGAAAGAGACAGCTGAGGTTCTAGCCCTAATGGAGTGCATCAGTGCCCAACATCTCCATCTCTCTTCACAGGAGGGGGCCGGCGAGGATATTCCCATCATGCTGCTGGGAAACAAAACGGACAAGGAGAGCGAGCGGGAGGTTCAGACGAGAGTAGGCGAAAAATTGGCCAAGGTCTGTCTATCGGCAATTCCCTGGGCGTTGTCTTCAACCCACAGGCTTCTCAGTGCCCACAGCCACAAAGTAGTAGGCCATCTTCTCACTGAATAAGAAAAAGCTTTTTTATTTTTAACAAGATGTATGTGTGGGCCTTAAAGATCTAGGAGTTGTTTTTTGACTTCTATCATCCCTCTATAATTTTGTATATTTGTATATTCAATTTTTTTCCCCTGAGTCTGTAGTTTCTATGGTGATAGATAATTGCTAAGTGCCTTAGATCACTCGAGCTGCTCTTATTTTTCATTTTGCTCCAATGGCCGTTAGTCCAGACAATGATTACCTTTAATGTTACTAAACAGGCCTGAGTAGGAGGCTGTGTGGAAGAGGAGAGCATGATCGACCTACTACAGCCAGTTCCAATCAGAGCACTCTACTGTACATCCCATTGACTTCCCGGTCTTTCATTTGCTAATGACAGTTATGAAATCTCCTTTGCAGGACTGCACGTTGATTTTCTATGAGTGCAGTGCTTGCTCTGGACAAAACGTTGTACACTCTCTGGTACATTTGGCAAGGTGAGTTAAGTTGAGCGCTGTGTGGGATTCTGCCCAGCGTTTTAACAGGACATAAGTCTTGCCACTTCCACATCTTACTATTGTCTTAACACAACTGTTTGTCATTTCAATGTTGGCCATTAGCAAGGCTATACGAAGGGAAAGCAAGCTTAACACTGTCAGGCCAAAAATGTAATAACTGTCTACTTGGGCTTCATCCAAGCTAGGCTTTATGTGGTTTGCAGTGAAATCTGACACTCACTTTAGGCCAAATGTGTCTGTGTGTCTGGAGGTACAAAACTCTGTTGATATTAACAAGTACAGGGAAAGAAAGGAAAACAATGACTAATCATATCATTCCTAAATACACACTTAACACACATAATAAACAACTTTATCCTAGCAGTTAATGCTCCCAACTTCAATAATAGTATCGGAATCTAATGTTGTGACATTTCTTTAGTCAAGTCTATTGCACTGTAATATATGTTGGGTTCTCACACTCGGTAATAAACAATTAACCTACAGTATGTGACTTTGGCTAATTTCTGAGTAAAATCTCTTCTGTGTCCCCTAGAATTCTGAAAGAGCAGGAGGACAGAGAGAAAGAGAAGACGGTCCAACTGGTAAACGGCTCTTCACATAAGAAGAGGTCCTGCTGCTAGCAACAAGAAGGCTACTAGCTAGCTTCCATCTTCTCAACACACAAGGTGATGGTGAACTCACCTAATTAAGTATACAGTATATTCTGACTAGAGTTCCTTCAGAACTCAAAGATCTACAGCACTATACCTCTCACTGTCACCCAGTCCACCTACGGTGTGAACACCTGTTTCTTGAATCTGTGGTTTAAAAAAAAAACACCTTTGAGGGGGTTAAAAAATAAACATGTCTTAGCATTTCACACGATGAAAGGGCCAGGGTAGGTGCTGACACAGCCATACATGGATAATGACATTTTTAAAAAGACAGTCTTGCACTACAATAATAAAATATAGATTTTCCTAATGACAACTTATTTTTAATGAAAATGTATTTTCAACTAGCTAAGTCAAAACCAGTAACTATACTACTTTTATATTTAATTCAGTACAGTTTACACTGACAAATGTACTAAAAAAATAAAAGTAAACCTTGTTAATAGTTGGGTTAGGTTTTGTGAAATCTGAATTTCAGGACCAATTTAACATTTTCCAATAGTTGAGAAGGGTTATAACATTTGTCAGATTTGGACATCATCTCAGATCAATTTGATGAATAGATTAGCTTATCCCTCAAATGTAATAAAATTTACTGTGTTGTATATGTAATGTCGGGATGATTTACCAGAAGTCAACTACAGATGTGGGATCCTAATTTGACCAGTATTGTCGCAGCACTATAATCCTGCAGCAACAGGATTTGAACGTTTCGTCCATTAACTTTTCTGCCGACGTAATGTTGCTAGATTAGGCTACATGATTAGGCTACATGAAAAGTGCAATGCTGTTAATATAATGTGAGTTTTTAGTGAATCTGTCAATTCTGAGGCGCAGAAATTCTCAGCAACAGCAGTGATCAAGTGAAGATCTTACATCTGTACGTGTCTAGAAAGTCTAATTGGCAGCTTCTCCTTTTACACAAATGTTTGTTTTACACTTTGCATTGACAGTGGAAGGTAGTAAAGCTCTGACATACCATACCTCCCTCAGTGTTTGCATATAAACAGTCACCACTATTTAGCTTTTTTATGTAATTGGCACAGTGTTATTTCTATGAATGAGTTCTGTTGTACTGTAGTTTGCTTTGTTTTGCCAAGAGATTTGCCTTCTCTTAGAAGTATTTGTTTGTGGGCGCACTAAAACAGTTCTAATAATTCCATAATGTATATTGTGCCAAGTATCCTTGAACAAATGTTCCATTTTAAATCTAACACATTGCAATGTATGCCATCACTGTACCTGTAAAGTACCTCAGATATCGATAGATGCTTATGAGAGACTGGAGGTATCTTTAGATACGTACTGTATGTGTATGTTCTGTGATGTTGAAGGATACTGAGATTGTAATTTGGAGCCCTCTGGTATAGAGAGTATTCCTTATGTATTTGACAGTGTGCCAAAGCGCTATGACTACTCTAAATGAATCAATTCAGTTGCATTTGCGCCACGCTACTGGGCCTGTGTTCTTGCACAATAATGTATGTGAAAATGTAAATAGGAAAAATGTTGTATGGTTTCTCTGACTAATAAACAGATATTGTATATTTCAGTGATCTTTTAAAAGAAATAATCTAACAAATTAAAACACCACTTCCTTGAAGTAGGAAAGTGGATGCAATTGTGAAACTTGAATTTCAGATGCCACCTCGTGAACAATGTTGATCTTGAGCGATAACTTTTATTTAACTGTTACATGACGGAAGGTAAAATTAACAATACAATACAAAGCTTGAATATAACTATTTTTCAACTCAGAATTGTCATACCAAATTAACACACAGCACAATTTCAGTAGCTGACATGAAATGGGCAACCATGTTGTTTTAGTACTTGGTGTAAATAACCAACTGAATGCCATGAGTGGTAAACTGGAATAACACTAGTCGTGTTAGATCTGCTAAAGGCCAAACCTTAAAGTTAGCTTAAATCACTGACTTAATTCCAAAGACAACAGTGCATGCTACTGAAAATTATTTAAAAGGATTCTATTGAAGTTAGTCTAACTACTTTTGCTTTTGATCCAGTATCAACTTGTTAATCTACAGGTTTAGTTTATTATTCATCTGTGTGTATAGCACAGCATCTACAATAGAATACTATACAAATCTATGCTCTCACAAGTAAGCGCTCAACATGAAACTGAACATAGTCGGACACTTTACTGAACAGATTGTACATCCATCAAATGTGACTCACTCATTACTGGCCACTGGTCTATTCATACATGACATGTCCTATCTTCTGAACAGTCATAAGTGCTGTGCTGATGAGCTTCACAGAAAGGCATGGGAGAGCGAGGGGACTGGGAGTGAGGATCTTGGCTGTGTAAAGGAAGGATGGTGTAAACGCACGTGTCAAACTCATTCCACGGAGGGCCGAATATCTGCGGGTTTTCGCTCCACCTTTTCTATTTGAGGGATGAATTAAGGTCACTAGTTCGTAAAGAACTCCCCTCACCTGGTTGTCTAGGTCTTAATTGAACGGAAAAACCAAAAACCTGCAGACACTCGGCCCTCCGTGGAAAGAGTTTGACACCTCTGGTGTAAACAGTACTACAGTTGGACTGGAGGACTCCTCCAGTTGTTGCTTTGGAGACTACCTTGTAAGAGCACAGGTTAAGGGAAGGAGCTGTTGTCAACTGACGCGCCAAGCAGAGAGGCCAGAATGAACACTGCTACTGATCTAAGAACGGAACTAACTGATGAGATCTGCGAGGCTCTGAGGACAGGCCAGTTGCAGAGCCGAGATCAGTGGAGCCAGAGGAAATAATGGTAACGATGTGAGGGCCCCACCCACTGAATGCTGGGAGCGATCTCAATTGCATAATCCTAGCGTCTTCTCTCCTCGTCTGCATCTCAAAACCCAGTGGAGCTGGTCAGAGGGATGGGACCTCTGGCTTTCTCATCCAATGGGTTTTGAGGAGGCGAGGCAAGAAGACATGCGAATTATGGAAATAAAATCTTTCCCTGGTGTGGCTTCAGTGTCTCCACAACCATTTTACAGAACTTAAGATATCATGGTTATTGTTGAAAATTGTGATTACCTAATTATCTATATTATGATAAATACAGTACTATAGAGATGTAGGCTTTGTAGCCAGAAGTTTTTGCAGGCATCTAGACAAGGGCCCCGGTCTATACTGATTACAATGTTGACATCACAGCTCAAACAGAAACCACAGACCACCACTTTGGAGTGCAAGCTGTGCAAATGTGTGAGCTCTCATACTGTTATCTTGCACCCACCTGAAAAGCTACAGTACGTCGCCTGCCTGCAAATACACATTTTATATACACTGCTCAAAAAAATAAAGGGAACACTTAAACAACACAATGCAACTCCAAGTCAATCACACTTCTGTGAAATCAAACTGTCCACTTAGGAAGCAACACTGATTGACAAATTTCACATGCTGTTGTGCAAATGGAATAGACAACAGGTGGAAATTATAGGCAATTAGCAAGACACCCTCAATAAAGTAGTGGTTCTGCAGGTGGTGACCACAGACCACTTCTCAGTTTTGGTCACTTTTGAATGCTGGCGGTGCTTTCACTCTAGTGGTAGCATGAGACGGTGTCTACAACCCAAACAAGTGGCTCAGGTAGTGCAGCTCATCCAGGATGGGACATCAATGCGAGCTGCGGCAAGAAGGTTTGCTGTGTCTGTCAGCGTAGTGTCCAGAGCATGGAGGTGCTACCAGGAGACAGGCCAGTACATCAGGAGACGTGGAGGAGGGCAACAACCCAGCAGCAGGACCGCTACCTCCGCCTTTGTGCAAGGAGGAGCACTGCCAGAGCCCTGCGAAATTAGCAGGCCACAAATGTGCATGTGTCTGCTCAAACGGTTAGAAACAGACTCCATGAGGGTGGTATGAGGGCCCGACATCCACAGGGGGGGGTTGTGCTTACAGCCTAACACCGTGCAGGACGTTTGGCATTTGCCAGAGAACACCAGGATTGGCAAATTCGCCTCTGTCGCCCTGTGCTCTTCACAGATGAAAGCAGGTTCACACTGAGCACGTGACAGAATCTGGAGACGCCGTGGAGAACGTTCTGCTGCCTACAGCATCCTCCAGCATGACCGGTTTGGCGGTGGGTCAGTCATAGTGTGGGGTGGCAGCTCGCCAGAGGTAGCCTGACTGCCATTAGGTAACGAGATGAGATCCTCAGACCCCTTGTGAGACCATATGCTGGTGCAGTTGGCCCTGGGTTCCTCCTAATGCAAGACAATGCTAGACCTCATGTGGCGGGAGTGTGTCAGCAGTTCCTGCAAGAGGAAGGCATTGATGCTATGGACTGGCCCGCCCGTTCCCCAGACCTGAATCCAATTGAGCACATCTGGGACATCATGTCTCGCTCCATCCACCAACGCCACGTTGCACCACAGACTGTCCAGGAGTTGGCGGATGCTTTAGTCCAGGTCTGGGAGGAGATCCCTCAGGAGACCATCCGCCACCTCATCAGGAGCATGCCCAGGCGTTGTAGGGAGGTCATACAGGGATGTGGAGGCCACACACACTGCTGAGCCTCATTTTGACTTGTTTTAAGGACATTACATCAAAGTTGGATCAGCCTGTAGTCTGGTTTTCCACTTTAATTTTGAGTGTGACTCCAAATCCAGACCTCCATGGGTTGACAAATTTGATTTCCATTGATAATTTTTGTGTGATATTGTCAGCACAATCAACTATGTAAAGAAAAAAGTATTTAATAAGAATATTTCATTCATTCAGATCTAGGATGTGTTATTTTAGTGTTCCCTTTATTTTTTTGAGCAGTATATATATATATATTCACATCCTTACACAATACAGTATGTAGTACTGAATTTCTGATATATTCAATTACTGTACTTTTACCAGATATGAAGATTATTAAAAAACATGCAAAATTGGGTCATTTAAAAAGCTTATTTGAAGAAAAATCATAACTACTGGCTGTAGTATATATATATTATCATTATATGCAATATAAATGTGAAGTTTCTGAAAAATACAGTAATTGATCATATGGGCTCCAAACTTGCTGTAGAAGATAACATTGGTTGCCACCTCTCACATACAGTATAGATCAATCAATAACATTCATAATGACTAGAACATTCTTGAATTCATAAGGTGTTACATTCAAAGTTGTCCTCTGAACAGTTGGCCTAACAGTAACGTGCCAGTTAGAGGTGTCAATGTGAGCATGTTGAAATTGCTTGGAGTGTCAGCCCTGCACAGATGAGCTCCTCTCATCATAACCTGCCTCCTCTGATCTAGCCTATCCCTCCATTTCTCTCCATCCATCCTCTCTCATCCCTTCATCTATTCTCTTATCCCTTCATCTCCTACCTCTATCCGAACTTCTCTCCTCCCTCCATCACACCCTCTCTGATCCCTCCAATGCACTCCCTCTCCTCCCTCCATCCCATCCTCATTATTGTCTGTTGTCGAGAGGAGTGTCTCTTCTTTCCCTCTATGTATTTGTGGGGCTGCAGGCGGCATAGCGCGCTGGCTTCTCCCTATTGGACACCTAGCTAGCGCATCTTGTAGTCGTGGGAGATGGCTGCCTCGCATATCTGTCCTTTGAAATCCAGCTCAAAGGTGAAGTCCAAGTCACGCTGTGTGAGAGAGAGAGAGAGAGAGAGAGAGAGAGGTAATTCACCAGGGGAATAAAAGAGAGAGAAATCCAAGTGAGTGTTCAATCAGGAGTGGGGCACTGACGCTGTTGCTATTCTCATCTGCTGTTTGGTCTGGGAGTGATTAGTGCTCTCTCTCCTTTGACCTCTATCAAAACGATGATGATTGAAGTTCAAACAAGCAGTCTATTGTGGAGAGGTAGTAGTGGAATTGGGTTTCTTTCTAGCCATATAATGTTGGTTTAAATGCCTCGCCTGCCTGAAATGACTTGATTTGACCTTATGACTTTATTTTGTTAGACAAGTACAAATGTATGTATGACCTCTACCTGTGTATGTAGTTATCATACAGTAGGTAGGGGCCAGGGGCCTCATTTATCAAAGGTGCATGTGCACAAAATAAACTCAACCTTGCATGTGCCAGTCTTCCTGCAAAGGTTGGTATTTATACATTTTGAACTTGATGGGAAAAGTGTGCATCTCCACGCACAGCTCAGACCATGCGTACACATAACTTCTAATGGTTGGACAACTGTATTGGGGGGAATTGTGTTTTGCGCACACTGGTAGGCTAATAAAAACATTCAAACGTAATGATGCATTTGCCGTTGGTAAGGAGATCACACAGCAGCATGTAGGTAGCCTTATGTTTCTTCATATTTTATTAAATAGGCCTAAATCATAATCACATTGCAGGACATCTCCTTTTCTGACATGACTTGTTTATTCTCGCTACACAACACATATTAGGCTGCCATTCATCCTTCACTCATTCAACAGCCAAGCATGCTTGAAAGTAAATATACTGGTACCCTATTTAAACTATTTGACAGTATGGGTAGGCTACAGTGTTGGTGTGCAATAGGAGCGTGAAATCATAGCCTATTTCATCTCAAAGCCTATACCATGGCAGAAGAAATACAATCATCTATTGATCAACAAGTTATTGAAGAACAATTTTTATTTTGCATAGAAGTGTGGGCTGTAGCATTTACTTTACAATTGTTCGGATAGACAATCAATCTTGCAGAACGTGCGGCCAGGGTTTAGCACTTGCTATTGGGAGCATGCATTTTTCGTTTGACAAAGTCAAAATATTAAAATGTTCTATTCACACCTCTACAGAAATGTCATCAAATTTGCCGTTGTGTTTCTTTTAGAAACGGTCATGGCCCATTTCCAACATTTTCAAATCATACAGTAAATGATGATGTTTCTGCTACCATAAAAGGTAAATAGAGGGCAATTTCTACTTGGGGATGTAATGCTCATATATGCCAGAATTTATTATGAAATGTATGCACGGTTGATAAATGAGGCCCCGGGACTCTGGTCCCTAGATGGGGCGGTTTCCCGAACACTATTAACACAATTCCTGCACTACAAAGCATTTTCAATGCAGATTCTCCATTGAACCTTGTTTTTTAGTCCAAGACTGAAAACCGTCCCTACAAGTGTCTCAAATTGAATGACTTTTACTGGTCATAGATTCCAGAACACTCACTATGTTCTTCTCGTTGGGCTTCATGGTAATACTGCCAATGATCTCCTCGCCCCTCTTTACGGTCAGGTAGTCCTCCAGGTAGAAGACTGTCTGTTTCCAGTGTGTGAACGGAGCATCAGGGGCTGTAGGAAGACAGGCATGCAGTTGGGGCCAAATCTGAACTTCAGATCTGTATGTTTAATTCATATTTTCACATAAATAATGCATTCTTGTCAATGGGAGATTTGTTCAGAAACTCAAGTGAAGTGCGCAGTTCATTTGGCTCTTAGAGTGGACATGACCCCTGACCCTTAAAACCAAAACAATCATTAGCCAAAGTTTTGCCCCCCAACAAAAACTAACAAATTTAACTTTTCACCTTTGACATTGGACCTCTGATGCACTTATTAGTCACGAAGACACAACTTTTGTAACATTAAACAAAGTTTTTTTCTTTTTGTTTTTTTAAATCTCTTGGTTCTGAAAAAATGTTACCCATGGTTCTGACTGTGAACATACGTGATTCACTATATGATCATCATGCTATTTACAAGCGTAGATACAGCACTGAGGATCGGTCATGCTAAAATTCTGGTTCAAATCAGGATATCAGAGCAGACAAAGGATATCAAGGATCTGGAAAGATTCTGTATGGAGGAATGGTCTAAGATCCCTCCCAATGTGTTCTCCTCATAAAATATTTTAGAAAATCCCTCAGTGCTGTTATCCTCGCAAGGTGAGGTATTGGAATGCATTGAAAACAGGAGTGCCAATCATTTTGACCCCTATCTTTTTTAGAAAATAAAATATGACTTGTTAAACAAAATCTCTTTCTCTGATCAATTGTATTCTAAAATAATATAATAATAAAACACGTTGGAGCCTACAATATAGCTAAGTATTTGTAATATTTTTTTTGCTCAACTTTATCAACGGTGCCAATCATTTTGAACCTGACTGGACATGTGTTGGACATGTGTGTTTGTATGGGTCTATAAACGATATGCGCACATGCCTGTGTTTGTATTTGTGTGTCTCAGCTTCACTCCAGCTGCATACTGCTGATAGCCAATACCCCCGCCCAAAACAACTTGCGCCCACCTGTGCCTGCACTGTTAAAGGCTCAAAGGTCAATACAACTTGAATTGAATTTCAGCCGGCTGTCCTGGGATAACTTTGTGCCTCAGACTTTAAAGGCATGCCGTTTGAGGGCTCAGGGATAAATGTAGTTGCTGATCATGCTGCATAAACACACAGATTATGAAAGCTGTACTCAGTGGGAACCTAAACGTAATAGATAAGGCTGTGTTTGTTATGATGGATCAATGGGTGATATTTTCCAGCAGCATAGAGCATATGTCCGAGTTTCTCTGTATGCTCTTTTTCCATGTGCTGTATATATTACCATTAGTGTATTACCATAAGTATTTATACAGTATATTCCTACTACCAGTCACTTTTCATCCGTGTTTACATGTATAGTATAACCTACTACCAGTCACGTTTTATGTATAAACCCACCTCAACCACTCAATTTATATCGTACTTCTTGTGTTGTTTTATTATCTATTATTATCTATATAATCACTGCAATGTTGGGAAAGATCTCTCAAGTAAGAATTTGACTGTACTGTTTTACACCTACTGTATCCTGTGCACGTGGCGAATAAACTTGAAACTAGAAATACCTGTCCTACAGGAGAATATAGGAAATCAATGGCCATAGAGGACTTAGGCCTCCATGTGCGCATTTAGATTTGTATCAGAGGTTGAGTGAGGCTAGCCGGGTTTAGCATTGGCTCAGGTGATTTGGTTTGATGGACAGGCTCAAATCAATATAAGAAGAGCTGGAAGAGCTGTATATGATTGGAGGTCAAAAGAAAGACATTGTCCACTTTTAAGAGTGACAACACATGGTCATCTAGCCACTGCCTCTGCATAATGCAAGCCACAGAAAATCACATTTTAAAGTCTCCTATTTGCTTCACAAACTCTGATGAAGGCGAACTACTGAAGACATTATGCATATAATCACAGAGGAGCGATTACGTCATACCACCACTAGAGGTCGCTCACTGACAAATCCAAACACGATTCTTGCAGAATTAACTCAGCTCATCACACAACTTCTCTGGATCATGCAAATCAACTGGGGACTCAAATGTCTTCTAATTTCCAGTGGTATCAGTGTTTGCTGTTGTACTCCAGGCCTTTCTGACTCATCAAAGAGCTCATTAAAGGAGGGTCTTTGTCTGTGAATACAGATCGGGATGGAACCCACAGGGAGGATGAGAGGATGGTGGGCAGGGACACCAGGACTCTCCTAGCCTGTAATCTGCTGCTGCTGCCAATTAAAAGGATGAAACCCTGGGTTGTCAGGAGCTGGTCTGATAATGACACAGTGAACTGGAGAGATGCTAGTACTACAGTACAAAGAGTGCTAATGAATCAAAACAAATCAAACTTTATTTGTCACGTGCGCCGAATACAACAGGTGTAGACCTTACCGTGAAATGCTTACTTACAAGCCTTTAACCAACAGTGCAGTTCAAGAAAGAGTTGGCGCTCTGGTACTAAAGTAAAAAATTATAAAAAAGTAACACAACAAAATAACAATAACGAGGTTATATACACTGGGCACCGAGTCAATGTCCGGGGGTACAGGTCAGTCGAGGTAATTTGTACATGTAGGTAGGGGTGAAGTAACTATGCATAGATAATAAACAGCGAGTATCAGTAGTATCGGTCAATGTAATAGTCCGGGTGGCCATTTGATTAATTGTTCAGCAGTCAGCAGACTCCTTGCTGTCCCCAGTCCACCTGGCCGTGCTGCTGCTCCAGTTTCAACTGTTCTGCCTGCGGCTATGGAATCCTGACCTGTTCACCGGACGTGCTACCTGTCCCAGGACTGGCCACCCCTCATAGCCTGGTTCCTGTCTAGGTTTCTTCCTAGGTTTTGGCCATTCTAGGGAGTTTTTCCTAGCCACTGTGCTTCTACACCTGCATTGCTTGCTGTTTGGGGTTTAGGCTGGGTTTCTGTACAGCACTTTGAGATATCAGCTGATGTACGAAGGGCTATATAAATACATTTGATTTGATTTGATTTGGGGGTAAAAGCTGTTAAGGAGCCTTTTGGTCCTAGATTTGGCGCTCTGGTACCGCTTGCCATGCTCAAGCAGAGAGAATAGTCTATGACTTGGGCGACTGGAGTCTTTGACCATTTTTGGGGCTTTCCTCTGGCACCGCCTACTATATAGGTCCTGGATGCCAGGGAGCTTGGCCTCCCACATGAAAAAAATACTACAGTACCTACTATAGAATTATATTGTATAGTGTAGAATAATGCACCACACATTGTAATATCCCTTGATCATGTATAGTATTTACTATAGAATGTTGTAGAATACTATAGTAAAAACTACAGCATTATTCACACAAAAAATACTACTGTAAAAACACTGTAAATACATTACTGTAAATACTACAGTAATGTCCGCAAAAACACAACAGTCCGCATAAATACTACAGTTTAACTATTGTAAATACTTCAGTATTTAATTTGCATATACAATACCCTGCCCATTGCCCTTCCCCATATCTCAATTTGTGCCACCCATAAGTGAGAAACATACATGCCAAGTACAGATCATATTTTATTCCATACAGAATATAGAAAATAGTGGAGTGCTGAACTATCCATTCAGACCCCGAAGTTGTGAACAATTTGTATTTTAGTATTTATCCAGTACATTTCCTCAAGGAGAAAGACTGTCACGCCCTGGTCTATATTTATTATGTTATCTTCATTTATTGGGTCAGGCCAGGGTGTGACATGGGTTTTTCCCATTTGTAAAAGTAGTGTGTTTCTCTTTGTCTTGGGATATTTATTTGTTGTGTTTCGGGGGTGTATAGATTAGTTATGGCTGCCTGAGGCGGTTCTCAATCAGAGTCAGGTGATTATCGTTGTCTCTGATTGGGAACCATATTTAGGTAGCCTGGGTTTCACTGTGTGTTTGTGGGTGATTGTTCCTGTCTCTGTGTTTGTTGCACCAGTCAGGGCTGTTTCGGTTTTCGACGTTTGTTGTTTTGTATTGTTCGTGTTTTCTTCATCATTAAAGATGTATCTAACAAACCACGCTGCATTTTGGTCCGATCCTTATTCCACCTCTTCGTCAGAGGAGGAGATGGAAGAAACCGTAAAACCTATTGGTTACCTATTATAAACTGGTTACCAACGTAATTAGAGCTTTAAAACAAAATGTGTCATACCCATGGTATACGGTCTGATATACCATGGCTTTCAACCAATAAGCATTCAGGGATCGGAGCACCCAGTTCATAATATATTATATAAGCCTGTGTGAAAAATCAGAGAGAGAGAGAGAGGGAGAGAGAACAAGACTGAGAAGAGAAAGAGAGTTGAGGACGTACCGGTGGAGAAGCCAGTTTTCTTGTGACACTTGGTGAACTCAATGTTGAAGTAGGTGACCAGGGCATGGATGTAGTCGTTCCTCTGGATCTGAAGGCAGAAGGCTGAAGTGAAGGACAAGTCCTCAGTCTTCACTGTGTAGATGTCCACCTCCTGTTGAAGAGAGAATAACCACACTACTCTGTTACATCTACATCTAGCATTGTTAATGCTAATCACATACAGAATCCATAGTGATTGGGGTTCTATTCACACCATTCACTGCCAGCACAGTGGTTTCTCCATTGTACATGTACATGTACAGATGTAGGATTATATTTATATCACTCTTTTGTTGCTGAGAATTTTGTGACTTACATAAATTCACTGAAAACCTGTACTAAACACACAGTTATATTAACAGTATTCCACTTTTCATGTACCCTCATTTGGACCAGCTAATAGCCTAACCACTGTTCAAGCAAAATTATGTTGCTGCAGGATTTGTTTTGCTGCGAAAATACAGGTCAAGTTAAGATTCTACATATGTAGGCCTAACTCTTCCTCTGTGGGTGGCCATTAAGCAGTGTGCCATGGGAGGCTGGTCAAGTCTTACAGTAAGTATTGTAAGGAGATGAGAGGTGTGAGTGTGTCCAGGTGCAGGTCTTATATGCGTGTCATATGATCTATGTGGCGGTGCCTCTGAGCACTGTATCCTGTATTATCCCCGAGTCCCTTATTCTCTCTGTCAAGGATGAAGCCTCTGCTTTCTGCTACTCTGCTCCAACCTCTCCCTTTGGGTTCAAGGTTCACGCAGCTGAAACCAAACCCCAGTACCCCCTCCCCCCAGAGGGACCAGCCAAGGAAACCCCACTATAGGGGGGAGAACGAGGAGAAGATGGGGTCATTTGGCTGGAGAACCAAGGCAGTAACTATTGTCAGGGTACTGTTGTACTGGTGTCCTGCTCCTTTATAGACCTCCCCTGGTTCATATCCCACATTTTAACAGGGTATCTGATGCCTCGTGATTCTGCATTGGGAGAGAGGGAGAGGGAGGAGAGCATATGGTAGTGGAACACAGCTCTCTGTTCTGGTGAGACCCACATAGTTGCAGTTGAAAAATAACTTTTATGTATCGCGATCAGCAGTAAAAAAAAAAAAACAACAACAAAAGTGTGCAATACAAAGTCAAGCTCCCCTGCTATTTTTCGCCAACAAATCCCAGCTTCCATAAGAGTAAAACGGTTTATTTTGGTCATGCACCAATAACTCCTGAAAGTCATATTTTTATAGTGCAGGACAACAATTCAATTCAGCTCTCTATCTCACTCACAGTAAAGGTAAAGTTCTGAACATGAGGCACTCATTTCATCTTTTTAACAGCCTAAGCTTTTGCACACTGTCTGTGTACAAGATTAATGACACGATTCATCCTGTAATCCATTTAGAAGACATGCAACAGCTTGTGAGTGGGTTGTTATTTTCAAAGGGTTTCATTTTACAGGCGCGAAGGACAAATAAGGCACCAGTGTCAAAATCTTGAATTTAAAACACTGACTGTTTCAAAGATTATTTCCTGCTTCCTCTTATTATAGTCTAATGGCTTTAGAATAATAGAAACACATTTTAGTTATGTAACATCTGAACTGAGAAAAGGGCAGAACAATCCAATCAATAAACAAGATAAGAAGGGCACCTCGGACAAACTACACAATTAGCGGTCTAGACATGGGAATAGATGCATAGCATCATGCATGGAACAATCCCTGTACCTAGTAGTGAAGGATGGCCAGCATGTGAAGGATCACGTTACGGTAACATATTGTCTAGTTACAGCTGAGGTCATACAACTCTGAATTGTGATTGGTATGTGGATTGTTTACTGTCCTTTACTGTAACCCAGTGATCACCAACCGTTCGATCGCGATCTCCATTGCTTTCCTAGTCAGTCAATCACCAAACAAAAAGCACCATTTTTTTATTTGTACTTGATTCAGCTGCCCTGTGAGCCAGGTACTCAGAAGTGTTCCCATTTTCAACCATTTAATGTCTGAAGGTACAAACTCACGCCTACCCGGCGGGCCCGGAGAGCAAATCAAGTGCAAATAGTCTACGGCTGACCAATGAGATCAAATCACTTTGTCTGCAGCTTCCACGAGCCAACATCGAAGTTGATAGTCGACTCTAACGTGTGAGATTTGATTTCGACATTTTAAAAACCATAACTAGAGAGACTGTCAACAAGTACAGCAATATCTGCTGTTTTTATGATTGACTTCATGTTTAAGATTGTATTCAACACTGTCACTTTATTCAACACTTTTATAAGATATAAAACGCGCTCCCCATCCACTCGCATTACAAAGTGTATCGATAGACTAGCGTTGTTATTAGCGACATGTGTCTTTCCAATATCGAGAAGGATTTCACGTTCCCTGTTCATACGAAAGTAACAACATGAATTTGTGCATGAGTCAGAAATAAAGTGTTCCTCGAACTTCGCCATCAGATGGAAGACGGTGTCCCTTTTGTGGTCAGTCAGAGGAGGGAGGAAGAGCTGAGGGAGCAGTAGCGTGCCGTGGTTCTGGGGCCTGGGCCTTCAGTGAAGTCCTACACAGTCCCACCCGAATTAATCCACCTCTTATTACCATCATTATGATGCCATGGCTCTAGACACTATACATTTAGACAGAAACGCAGGATAACCAGGCGTTGCGTCACCTTGAAATCAACATTTTTATTCAGAGAATTGCAGGGAAGAGTACAATACCATTTCATTGTGCAGCTTCGTTGCCCTGCGCGCTTGTTCGTTGAGCTGTAGATCCACTCGGGTGTCCCCAAAGGTTTTCAAAAGCACCATTGTTTGTAAGTGCCCAGCCGTACTGGTGTCTCGTTGCTGCCTTGGTTAGACAACTCAGGTTTGCAAAGCCAGTGTGGCTCCAAACACCAAATCGATCACTTGCAAATAATAGGCATTCCCAGCAGTACAGTTTGCAGTGCTTCTCGGAGCCTGTCTTTGTAGCGTCGGCTTTGTAGCGTCGCGTCTACCTCTCCTGACAATGTCTAACTTTTCTTGAAAAGTTTGTCTTGAGAATGGCGTTATAATTATATCCTCAACCAAATCGATATCTTCTCCTTCCGCCATTGTGGGTTGAAAAAACAGTTTAGTAGTACGCAAATTAATTCGTTGATCAATTTCAGTTTCCTAATTCTGAGACCTGCCCATATAGGACCTGCCTCTCAATATTGGTAAACCAATCAAAAGACGTGCAGGCACTACGCCTGCTAGCTGGCTCCTGTGTAACACTGGAGCCAGCCAGCAGGCATACAATAGCCAACTCTAAAGCTGATTGGTTGACACAAAATGTTAATTTCCATTCACGTTAGGCTACAAGCGCCCGCATTGTTGATTCTGAAGGCCTGAGGGCAGATTTTAGACCCCTGGCAACATATGATGGCTGAATACGATTGGATAAAATATCTAACATAAAGACCAGCCCTCCAAATCTCAACCTGGGGCTGGAAGCAGTGCAACCAAGAGGAACACTATGAAATGAAGAGCGTAACTCTTACTCTGGGGAATAATTTAATACATATTTGTGGGAAAATATATTTAAAAAAAATGATATTCTGATGATGTTTAGGCCAGCAGAGAAGGCCTTGCTGGCCCCGAAGGCCCACCACTGGGTGAGAGGCAGCCTATCAGCTGCTCTCAATTTCAATTTAAGGGGCTTCTCATTCTCACACACTCCATCTCCCTCCAACTTTCCATCCGCTGAGACTGACCATCACATATAGGCACCATCAGTCACCAGTAAAATAAATAAAACATGCTAATGATTTCAATTTATGCCTCACAAGAAGTAATACAACAAATTATCTATTACCAGTACATCTGTCAGGGTTTACCAGAATTGGATACAGAAGCAGACCAGGACAAGGTGAGTATAAAGATGGTGAGTATTTATTAATCAATGAGAACGTGGAGGTAGATAGTTCCGGGTGGAGGAGCGGGCAGCAGAGGTGGGTTGATGGGAGTGGATAGGCAGATCCAATGGATAACAACACACTGGCGACGAGCAGACAGGGATGGGGTATGGGTTCCGGGTGAATGGCTGTAGACAAAACAAACGGCGGTAAGTTAAAGGCAAGCAAGACGTACAAAACAATGAAACAAAAACAAACTCTATAAACTGGAGGCTGGTTCGTGGGCACAACATACTGTTCATGGCTAACGATCCGGCAGGGAATGGATGTCAGGTCAGAGCTTTTGAAGGGGAGAGGTGATGATCAGGACAGGTGTGCAGATTACTGATGGGATACAGGTGCGGGTGAACATCGATCTCCCAACAAGCTAATTCGCCCGGCAACCAGACAGGGTGCGTTCCAGGACACCGGAAACAAACTCCAGGACAGAAACACAGGCAAACACAGACTCAGGAAGCGGGATTCGTGACTACATCACGTATTGAAATATACTTTTAAAATGGTGTGAGGTTAATAACATTGGCGGGGCAATTCAAGTGTAGCCAATTTGCAATTATAATGTATTCAGCCTATAGCCTACTGCACAAAACTCATTGATACAGAATGGTTTTTAATAGGTTAATGTTGAATGAGCTTATGTTTTTAAAGTCCTGTTTTTTAATTTATTCTGAGGGGTAGATCTCGGCTGGTGGCAACATTATAAAAATAACAGTAACACTGGTTATGTAAATCCCACTCTGCATGAGCCCAGAGACAACGCTGAGTCAGTGCTTTCTGATTAAACTGTGCGCTTTAACACTGCGGGGCCTCAACAAATCCTACCCACATATACAAATCAAATCACATTTTATTGGTCGAGTACACACATTTTGTAAATGTTATCGCAGGTGCAGTGAAATGCTTATGTTGCTAGCTCCAACAGTGCAGTAATATCTAACAATACACACAAATACAAAAATATCAGAACGAATCATGTCAGTCCGGAATATAAATACAATTCCAGTCAAATGTTAGAACACACCTACTCATTCAAGGGGTTTTTATTTTACTATTTTCTACATTGTAGAATAGTAGTGAGGACATCAAAACTATGAAAAACCACATATGGAATCGTGTAGTAACCAAACAAGTGTTCAACAAAGCCACAGAGTCATTAAAACTCGTTTTTCAACCAAATTTCTTGTTAACATACTATAGTTTTGGCAAGTGAGTTAGGATATCTACTTTGTGCATGACACAAGTAATTTTCCAACTATTGTTAATAGACAGATTATTTCACTTATAATTCACTGTGTCTTTAATTTCAGTGGGTCAGAGGTTTACATACACTAAGTTGACTCTACCTTTAAACAGCTTGGAAAATTCCAGAAAATTATGTCATGGCTATAAAAGCTTCTGATAGGCTAATTGACATAATTTGAGTCAATTGGAGGTGTACCTGTGAATGTATTTCAAGGCTTACCTTCAAACTCAGTGCCTCTTTTGCTTGACATCATGGGAAAATCAAAAGAAATCAGCCAAGACCTCAGAAAAAAACATTGTAGACCTCCACAAGTCTGGTTAATCTTTGGGAGCAATTTCTAAACGCCTGAAGGTACCAAGTTCATCTGTACAAAAGTATAAACACCATGTGACCACGCAGCCATCATACCTCCCAGGAAGGAGACGCGTTCTGTCTCCTAGAGATGAACGTACTTTGGTGTAAAAAGTGCAAATCAATCCCAGAACAACAGCAAAGGACCTTGTGAAGATGCTGGAGGAAACCGGTACAAAAGTATCTATATACACAGTAAAATGAGTCCTACATCGACATAACCTGAAACCAGCAAGGAAGAAGCCACTGCTCCAAAACCGCCATAAAAAAGCCAGACTCCGGTTTGCAACTGCACATGGGGACAAAGATCAAACTTTTGGAGAAATGTCCTCTGGTCTGATGATACAAAAATATAACTTTTTGGCCATAATGACCATTGTTATGTTTGGAGAAAACAGGGGAAGCTTGCAAGCTGAAGAACACCATCCCAACCGTGAAGCACGGGGGTGGCACCATCATGTTGTGGGGTACTTTGCTGCAGGAGGGACTGGTGCAATATAGATAGCATCATGACGGTGTAAAATTATGTGGATATATTGAAGAAACATCTCAAGACATCAGTCAGGAAGTTAAAGCTTGGTCGCAAATGGGTCTTTCAAATGGACAATGACCCCAAGCATACTTCTAAAGATGAGGCCAAATGGCTTAAGGACAACGAAGTCAAGGTATTGGAGTGGCCACCACAAAGCCCTGATCTCAATCCTATAGAAACTTTGTAGGCAGAACTGAAAAAGTGTGTGCGAGCAAGGAGCTGCCTACAAACCTGATTCAGTTACACCAGCTCTGTCAGGAGGAATGGGCCAAAATTCACCCAACTTATTGTGGGAAGCTTGTGGAAGGCTATCGAAATGTTTGACCCAAGTTAAACAATTTAAAGGCAATGCTACCAAATACTAATTGTGTATGTAAACTTCTGACCCACTGGGAATGTAATGAAAGAAATAAAAGCTGAAATAAATAATTCTCTCTACTATTATTCTGACATTTCATTCTTAAAATAAAGTGGTGTTACTAACTGACCTATGACAGGGAATCTTTACTAGGATTAAATGTCAGGAATTGTGAAAACTGAGTTTAAATGTACTTGGCTAATCTGTATGTAAACCTCCGACCACAACTGGAGATGTGTCCAAACGTTTGACTGTTACTGTATATATATATATATATATATATATATATATACAGTGCCTTGCGAAAGTATTTAGCCCCCTTGAACTTTGCGACCTTTTGCCACATTTCAGGTTTCAAACATAAAGATATAAAACTATTTTTTTGTGAAGAATCAACAACACGTGGGACACAATCATGAAGTGGAACGACATTTATTGGATATTTCAAACTTTTTTAACAAATCAAAAACTGAAAAATTGGGCGTGCAAAATTATTCAGCCCCCCTTAAGTTAATACTTTGTAGCGCCACCTTTTGCTGTGATTACAGCTGTAAGTCGCTTGGGGTATGTCTCTATCAGTTTTGCACATTGAGAGACTGAAATTTTTTCCCATTCCTCCTGCCAAAACAACTCGAGCTCAGTGAGGTTGGTTGGAGAGCATTTGTGAACAGCAGTTTTCAGTTCTTTCCAAAGATTCTCGATTGGATTCAGGTCTGGACTTTGACTTGGCCATTCTAACACCTGGATATGTTTATTTTTGAACCATTCCATTGTAGATTTTGCTTTATGTTTTGGATCATTGTCTTGTTGGAAGACAAATCTCCGTCCCAGTCTCAGGTCTTTTGCAGACTCCATCAGGTCTTCTTCCAGAATGGTCCTGTATTTGGCTCCATCCATCTTCCCATCAATTTTAACCATTTTCCCTGTCCCTGCTGAAGAAAAGCAGGCCCAAACCATGATGCTGCCACCACCATGTTTGACAGTGGGGATGGTGTGGTCAGGTGATGAGCTGTGTTGCTTTTACGCCAAACATAATGTTTTGCATTGTTGCCAAAAAGTTCAATTTTGGTTTCATCTGACCAGAGCACCTTCTTCCACATGTTTGGTGTGTCTCCCAGGTGGCTTGTGGCAAACTTTAAACAACACTTTTTATGGATATCTTTAAGAAATGTCTTTCTTCTTGCCACTCTTCCATAAAGGCCAGATTTGTGCAAAATACGACTGATTGTTGTCCTATGGACATAGTCTCCCACCTCAGCTGTAGATCTCTGCAGTTCATCCAGAGTGATCATGGGTGCATCTCTTGGCTGCATCTCTGATCAGTCTTCTCCTTGTATGAGCTGAAAGTTTAGAGGGACGGCCAGGTCTTGGTAGATTTGCAGTGGTCTGATACTCCTTCCATTTCAATATTATCGCTTGCATAGTGCTCCTTGGGATGTTTAAAGCTTGGGAAATCTTTTTGTATCCAAATCCGTCTTTAAACTTCTTCACAACAGTATCTCGGACCTGCCTGGTGTGTTCCTTGTTCTTCATGATGCTCTCTGCGCTTTTAACGGACCTTTGAGACTATCAAAGTGCAGGTGCATTTATACGGAGACTTGATTACACAGGTGGATTGTATTTATCATCATTAGTCATTTAGGTCAACATTGGATCATTCAGAGATCCTCACTGAACTTCTGGAGAGAGTTTGCTGCACTGAAAGTAAAGGGGCTGAATAGTTTTGCACGGCCAATTTGTCAGTTTTTGATTTGTTAAAAAAGTTTGAAATATCCAATAAATGTCGTTCCACTTCATGATTGTGTCCCACTTGTTGTTGATTCTTCACAAAAAATACAGTTTTATATCTTTATGTTTGAAGCATGAAATGTGGCAAAAGGTCGCAAAGTTCAAAGGGGCGAATACTTTTGCAAGGCACTGTATGTATATATATATGCATATTATAGTGTCTATAGACAGTGTCATGACTGTCCTGTGAGGATCCAGATGGGTCGGATCAGCTTTGCAGTGGATGACCCCTCTCCTTCGTGGGGAGGGTGGGGGGTTGACAGTTCACACCCTGTTGTAAATCAAGGATTAGAACTTTTAAGCTATCTCCCTCTCCAAATTCCCACAGGAATGTGTCTTTTTCTGAGACGTTTCCCCGAAACTAACAAATTTTAAAGCGAATACTGGGGAATGTTTAGAGGCGACCAAAATAATAATAAGGTAATTTCGGTTGTTATTTTGTGATGTCATTCAAAATGTTATTAAGGAGATACTGTAACTTGAAAAGTAAATACACTATATGTACGAAGTCTCCACCCTTTACGTTGTGTATGAAATATGAAAAATTATGAAAGTGTTTTTTTAATAGAGGGATGTGATCTTAGAAACTATAAGAGGAAATTGTTTCTATAACTTTGTACAAGTGAGTAGTCCGGCCCCTTGAGTGAGGTGAGAGAGCGTTTGAGCCTCATGAACCGCCACTTTTGAATTAACTGCATAAAGCGGTGGGTTAAGAATGAACATATCAGACCAGAGAGACGTTTTAGCTGCAAATCACGTCCAAAATGGTTTGAACTCTGAAATCTCAACACGAGGTAGAGACAATAACGTCAACTCCCCGAACAATCACTGGTATGGCTGACTAGCTGTCCTAAGTAAAGTATCTAGAAAAATAGAATTTAAGTAGCTCTGTAGTTCTGTTCAGGACTGCACGACAGTTTACCAGATGCCGGGTGACAGCAGAGGAGAGCAATAGAAGAGACTTTTCCAACCTTCACTGTGAATGTTTAAATGATGTATTCAACATTGACAAGAAAAATACAATAGTTTGTGTATTATTAGTTTAGGCACACTTTGCCTGTCTATCGTTGTGACTAAGATGAAGAGCAGATCAAATTTTAGGACTCATTTTATGCAGAAATCCAGGTAATTCCAAAGGGTTCACATACTTTTTCTTGCAACTGTACACACACACACACACACACACACACACACACACACACACACACACACACACACACACACACACACACACACACACACACAACTGAAGTGAAGACATATCTGACCTTGATCAGGCAAGAGTTGGTGACCACATGTTTGGGGTCTACTATATCCACCAGGGGCTCCTTCATGGCCACGTTACGGATGCAGGTCATGTCAAAGCCATACACATTCTCCCACCCTGTGGAAACACAGCTCATTATGGAACACCTTTGTGGAAGAGGATATTACATAAGTCCTCCCTCGAGAGGGAGGAATACATTGTGTCTATTTGATATGGCACCCTAATCCCTATGTAGTTGACCAGGGCCCAAGGACTCTGGTCAAAAGTACTGGACTAAACAGGGAGTTGAGGGCCATTTCAGAAACAGGCGTTGTATTCGTCCCTCTCTAGGTCGGATTCCACAGTATTTCATTGCCTTCTTTAGGGTCGGGTAGACAGCTTCTTTAGACTCTGTTGCACTTGGCCAGCTAACCATCACTGCAGTGCATTGCAGTAAACAGAGAGATTCTCCTTCTCTTCCTAATATATTTTCTCCTCAGGCTAACTGTTCATAGATTATGCATGGCCACAGTACTTAAAGATGGACTGTCAAATGTTTGTATAATTTTAGATCCCGATGTGCATCTTTAAGATAGGATAGTGTGTGTGTAAGCATCTCTATTGTGTCCCATTAAAGTGGAACCACTTAAGTTTAACGATAGGAGGAGGAAGGAATAATGAGCAGGTCGCACCTCAGCTGTTGATGTGCATTCTCATGCCCTAAACCGAAATAGTCTAGTCCCTAGTTCATATTCCTTAAGCATTAAACATAAGAAAATGGACTGAAACAGGAGGCACTATCTGATTTTCTCCGATAAGAAATGCTAATTTCCATTTTCTGTTGCAAAATGTTTTGCTATGGTATGCCTAATGAATACAGCCCTTCTCTCAAGCAGACAGAACATTATTTTAGAGCACTAAGTGATCCCAGCACCCATCCCTTCCCAAAAGGCATCTACAGTATAAGCATCTGTTTGTTGGAACCAGACTGGGACCAACATGGACAATGTGCCCCAATTGTCTTCTATCTCTTCTCAAAGCTTTCCTTTCCCTAAAACATCCCTCTGCACACGCAGAGAGCGAAACAGCACGAGCTGGACCTCTCTTCAGTGCTCAGTCATGTGGCCTGGGTTTCTGTAAGCCTAAGGAGCTCTGTCTCATGGTGTGTAATTCCTTAGTTGTGGCAGTGTGTATGTGGAGTGGGTGTGTGTATTGCTTCTGCTTCTTGTCCTCTGTTCTGCTGCCATGGCTCTTGTCTCTGGTCTCTGTGCTGAAATGAAGATGAACAATTCCACCAAATCCTCCAGGAGAGCTTTAGTGTGGGCTAGCACAGAGATGGAAGGTTTGTTGACCTATAATATCAGATCAATCACCACTTATGCCTTTGAAAAGTTCAAATGCACCAACACTAATGTGTGTGTGTGTGTGTATGTGTGTGTGTGTGTGTGTGTGTTTTTTGCATGTGCTGCTATTGTTGTTCTACATTCACGGTCTATTAGCTGAAGCAGAAACATAAGCCAGGTAAGATCCACCCTGGGAATAGAGAAATGTTACAGGCAGCAGGACTTATGTGAGGGCCCAGGGCCAACTAAACATACACACACACAAACACACTCACAGATTTTGAAGTCCTTGTACTGCCTGTCCTCGATGGCCACCACGCCACAGTGCAGCACGGTCGGAAACATCAGACCACCGGGTTTCTGTGTAAAATATGGGGAGGAAAAAACACCCTGCAATCAATCCTGCACACAAGACATGTCATTTATCAGCTGTGCTGCATGTGAGAAGAACCAAACGCCGAGCCCAGGTTGGTTTTCATCCCTGGTTAAGTCTGTGAGGTTGTTGAGCGTTGTTCGTTCTGCTAGCATGTCTGGTTAATGCATGTGCACGCACACATATGTACACACACACACACACACACACACACACACACACACACACACACACACTACACCACACACACACAACATGCCTACCAGCCACTTGTCCCTTGCAAAGATGACGGTATTGAGCATGGACTCGTAGAAGAGACAGTAGCCCATCCACTCTGAGATGATGATCAACCTTCTCCACTGGCAGCTCCACCTCCTCCACCTTGCCCCTGAAGATAGTAATAACTGCAAGACATACCATAACACACCATTACCATGGAGCCAATCATATTAGGTCTATGTGAAGAGTACATTGGAGGTCAACACCACAGCACAGAACACAATCATAAGCTTTGCTTCAACTTGGGTCGGGGTCTCAACTTACTTTCTCAAAGTGTTCTGAACATTTTGAGACCATTCTCAATGTCAAACCAGTTGGAGAACATTCCTAGAACATTACCAATTTCTATTTTATTTTAATCCAGAAAAGTTGTGGGAAGGTGACATGCAAAATAAAACAAAGAACCACATGTTCTACCCCAAGCTGTAAGAAACACGGTTCTCAGAAAATGATTTGCTAGCTGGGAAGATACATTCATACAGAAAGATTCTAATCATTAAGCACGTTTCATCCAAAGTTTTTATGCATGTAAAGTTAGACTGTTCTTATAAAAATGTATTGAGTACTATTGGTCATAGTATGGATATAGTTAGCATGCCAAAAGTTCCCGGATGTCATGCTAAGTTGCCAAATTTCGAAATATACAAGCAGTGGACACTATTGCTGTGCTTTTAGGGCCCATAATGCAATTCTTCAAGAAAATGGACATGGCTTCGTAACATTTGCAGATTTGAAGAAAGTCAATGAGAGATGATACAAATGTAAATACAAAATGTAAATATTAATTGCTTTAACTAATTATTACAAATGTTAAGAAAATGTTGAGCAATTAAATAAAAAAGTAATTACTTTTCAAATATATTATTAATATATTATTACACTACTAGCCTTAAACTACGTAGCATATCATTACAGCAGATGCTTGTATGTATGTATATTAGCTAGCTCCTAATGTTAGGTGGATACTAATACATCAAACTTGCGAGTATATGAACTAATACAAAGTTGTGTGTGGTATGTCTGTCTCGAGCCACATACAGTGCATCTAGCGATGCCCGATGAGCCATTTAGGGTTAAACATAGGAATGGACGCAAATAATGAAATATTAAATACAGATGGAGGAAAACATTTATTGATTGGATTATTCACATCATTCTTAGCTTAGCTAAGTGGTATAAATCGTGGTGCGTTCTCAATGGACATTGCTAATGAAGCGTAAGATGTCTAGCTAGTAATTTCTTACGCTAACAAGCTAGCATAAATTGCATAGCAACAGCATCAACTTCCAGTAGACATGCGCTAGTACTCTCAACTGAAAGGATACCGTTTGTTTACAGCATACAAAAATTAACTAATAGTATATAGTATGCAGTATATACTCATTAAGTACACTACCGTTCAAAAGTTTGGGGTCACTTTGAAATATCTTTGTTTTTGAAAGAAAAGCAATTTTTTGGTCCATTAAAATAACATCAAATTGGTCAGAAATACAGTGTAGACATGTTGTAAATTACTATTATAGCTGGAAACGGCAGATTGTTTTATGGAATATCTACATAGGCGTACAGAGGCCCATTATCAGCAACCATCACTCCTGTGTTCCAATGGCACGTTGTGTTAGCTAATCCAAGTTTATAATTTTAAAAGGCTAATTGATCATTAGAAAACCCTTTTGCAATTATGTTAGCACAGCTGAAAACTGTTGTTCTGATTAAAGAAGCAATAAAACTGGCCTTCTTTAGACTAGTTGAATATCTGGAGCATCAGCATTTTTGGGTTTGATTACACGCTCAAAATGGCCAGAAACAAAGACCTTTCTTCTGAAACTCGTCAGTCGATTCTTGGTCTGAGAAATGAAGGCTATTCCATGTGAAAAATTGCCAAGAAACTGAATATCTCGTACAACGCTGTGTCCTACTCCCTTCACAGAACAGTGCAAACTGGCTTTAACCAGAATAGAAGTAGAGTGGGAGGCCCCGGCGCACAACTGAGCAAGAGGACAAGTACATTAGTGTCTAGTTTGAGAAACAGATGCGTCACAAGCCCTCAACTGGCAGCTTCAACATTAACAGTGAAGAGGCAACTCCAGGATGCTGGCCTTCTAGGCAGAGTTGCAAAGAAAAAGCCATATTTCAGACTGGCCAATAAAAAGAAGAGATTAAGATGGGCAAAAAAACACAGACACTGGACAGAGGAACTCTGCCTAGAAGTCCAGCATCCCGGAGTCGCCCCTTCACTGTTGACGTTGAGACTTGTGTTTTGTGGGTACTATTTAATGAAGCTGCCAGTAAGGGAAGGGAGAAGCCTCAGGAGAAAGCTAGGAAGGAGGAAGAGAAGGCCAAGGCCAGAAAAGCACAGCTGCAGCTTGAGTTCAAGGTAAGGGAAACTGCACAACAAATCATCTATATGAATGACCGATTGACTGACTGACACTTTTTTGGTGTCATGACCCTTTTGTGCCATTTATCACACATCACATTCATGATTTTCTGCATTGTAGAATAATAGTGAAGACATCAAAACAAGGTAGTCACCTGGAATGCATTTCAATTAACAGGTGTGCCTTGTTAAAAGTTAATTTGTGGATTTGTTTTCCTTCTTAATGCGTTTCAGCCAATCAGTTGTGTTGTGAAGAGGTAGGGTTGGTATGCAGAAGATAGCCCTATTTGGTAAAAGACCAAGTCCATATTATTACAAGAACAGCTCAAATAAGCAAAGAGAAATGGCAGTCCATCACTATTTTAAGACATAAAGGTCAGTGGGCCAGCAGGAACACCCATGTGAATTGCTCCTGCAGGGGGAGCTATACCGGTCTCATCTAAACCCTAACCCTCTAACCCTAAACCTTAACCCTTTAACCCTTAAACCTAAACCTAAACCTTAACCCTAAACCTAACCCAACTCCATTTCAATGTAGGAAGTACACTGAAATTCCAATTGTGATTTTTTCCTCATTGTTGGCAATGAGGAAATTTAGAATTGATATTGGAATTTCAGTTTACTTCCTGAATTGGCTGAATTTAACCAACCATAACTCTAATCCAGGGTTTTCTAAACTCGGTCCTCAGGACCCCAGGGGGTGACGTTTTTTTTTGTCTTAGCACTACACAGCTGATTCAAATAATCAACTAATCATTAAGCTTTGATCATTTGAATCAGCTGTGTAGGAAACTCTGCTCTAACCCTTTACCCGAAACCTTCTAATCATACCAGCTGACCCTTACCCTCTACCCCTAACCCTACACCCCAAATCATTCTAACACCGAGACAAACAACTCTAGCGTACTGTCCAAAATGTATCGCAACAGTTGACAAACAGCAAAAGAACCATCTGTTTTTATTCACGTTTACCTCAAAGAATCCGTACAGTAAGTGTGCTTGTCCTTGCAAATGACATAAACACAACCTTGTTAGCTCTGATCAAAGCAACGACTCCATCGTTCTCTCATGAAAGCCTCTTACTGAAATGCAAGCTTGTCTGTTTGAATACACACAGATCTATGCAGAGCTCATTTTCTTTTCTCTGGGATAATTCATTGATTGGACATGTATAGCGATTTTGAGACACCCAAACACTTTGCAAATTAAGGGGGAAGCACACCTCATCCCCCTCCAATGTATAGCACCCACTTGGGTGATGCATGGCAACCAATTTGCACCAGAAGGCTCACTACACATCATCTATCAGGTGAGCAGTGATATATGACAATTAGGAATGAGGGGGATGATAATGTGGCCAGGTTGGGAATTTAGCCAGGACACCGGGGATGACACCCTTACTTTTACGATAAGCACCAGGGGATTTCTTTGTGACCACAGAGAGTCAGGACACCCGTTTAACATCCCATCCGAAAGAGGGCACCCAACACAGGGCAATGTTCCCATCAATGCCTTGGGGTATTGGGATTGGAATTTCAACACCATTTACAGCAGCATCTGGTCTCCCATCCAGGGACTGACCAGGACCAACCCTGCTTTGTTTCAGAGGCAAGCCATCAGTGGGATACAGGGTGGTATGCTGTTGGCATAGTCACCTGGTGAAGCATCCTTTGGTCAGGAAAGCTTTTTCGGGATTATCAAGTCCCCTTTTTGTTCAAGTTGGGCTGAAGTGCTTTTGGGTACGCTTTGACTTTCTCAGTGTATTTGATGTCTGGTAGAGACCAAAATTGTGTAATGCAATAATGGCAAGGAGTTTAGTGTATAACGGGAAACTAGGTGACCCTGGCTACAGCACAGAGATTAAACATCTCTATTTTCTTTACACAACAAGCTATTTCTGTCATTCAGATCAAATCAGACTTTTGGCTATAATGATGACTTGAAGACTGGGCTCTGAAGCAAAATTCCTCTGAGACAAACAAAATGAAGTTCCAATATACTGCACCATATTGCACTGGGAATATTGTTTTAGCCGCAAACATTTACCTCTTCTTGAAATTAGATTTTTTTTTTCACATTTGAAGTCCCCTTTCCAGTCATTATGCGCCGTGTCTACACATACAGTAAGCACCACATTATAATGAATGATACTGCCACACTCGAAGGTGTTATGACTGGTTTCATAAAGATGTTATGAACGTCTTATGTATACCCCCTTTAGGTAAAGTGTTACCGATGTGTCACTCTATTATTGGGTCGTGACGCCATTTTGTCACATACGAACACAAAAGATCTCAGACACACTTTTAGTGGTGAGCGCTCATTACGTCATATACCATATTATGGTATCCCAGTGCCACCTTTCCCTATGTAGAGCCAGCCCTTAGTGTTCTCATGTAAACCAGCTCAGCTGGAGGTTAAAGAAAACAAATCTCACTCTGGCAGAAATTAGTTGGCGACAATCGCTTTTGTCCTCCTAATGGAAGTTGTTGAATACAGTTTCTCCAGGAAAGGAAGTATTTGTCAGAATGAAATTAACACTTAGCCCCCCCCCCAGGCTTGGTACCAGTTTGCACTCTGTCCTTGGCTTGCCAAAAGCTTTCCAAAACACACTGGAGGTTACAAATGAGCTGGTCCACTCAATTACCCCATCCATATTTATTTTGATCTATTTTGTTGGTGCCACTTTGTTTATGCTGCTATCATTTTGTTAGGGCTTAAATCTCAACTTGGCTAAGCTGTTAGCTGTTGGCTCCCCCTCTTGGGTTTGAGTTGTGGGGGAGATATTTGTGGGCTATACTCGGCCTTGTCTCAGGATGGTAAGTTGGTGGTTGGAGGACCTGAGGAGGACCTGAGCCCTACGACCATGCCTCAGGACTACCTGGCCTGATGAGTCCTTGTTGTCCCCAGTCCACCTGGTTGTGCTGCTGCTCCATTTTCAAATGTTCTTCCTGCGGCTATGGAAACTTGACCTGTTCACCGGACGTGCTACCTGTCCCAGACCTGCTGTTTTCAACTCTCTAGAGACACCAGGTGTGGTAGAGATACTCTGAATGATCGACTAAGAAAAGCCAACTGACATTTACTCCTGACGCGCTGACCTGTTGCACCCTCTATAACCACAGTGATTATTATTATTTGACCCTGCTGGTCATCTATGAACATTTTAACATCTTGGCCATGTTCTGTTATAGTCTCCACCCGGCATGGCCAGAAGAGGACTGGCCACCCCTCATAGCCTAGTTCCTTTCTAGGTTTCTTCCTAGGTTCTGGCCTTTCTAGGGAGTTTTTCCTAGCCGCCGTGCTTCTACACCTACATTGCTTGCTGTTTGGGGTTTTAGGCTGGGTTTCTGTACAGCACTTTGTGACATCAGCTGACGTAAAAAGGGCTTTATGAATACATTTGATTTGATTTGATAGCTGAGTGACCATTTTCCATTGTTCCCCTATAAAATATGACCGTACTCCAGATAAGTGAGAATAGAGGTTACCTTCGTATTATGTTTTAAATTAACCTATAACACACAACTTCCCATGTTCTTGGTGTATCCTCCCCTTTCAGACACTCTGCCACACATCCCTGTTGTACTGCATCTCTGAGGAGAATAGTGAATAGGCACAGTCAATAAGAAAGACCTTCAGCTCTTACCACTGTCCAGGTGGTTAGACTTGATGATTTTCTCAGAGTATTCCGATATACTGGAACATTCAATCTGGGGAAAAAGCAAAACATAAATAATGTCAAACATTTTGCCACTAATACCAGTGATCACCAAAATAACGAGATGCTTGAACTCATTACGGGAATGAAAAAGGCTTAAGTTATCACTGTGCATCGCACGTGGAGAATGTTTGGATCATAATGGTGGAATATGCCACTCTCTAACTATGTCCAACCAGGTGGGGTCTGAGATGATAGTTAGCACTGGGAGACCAGAACTCTTAAGTAAAGTTAAAGAAACAAAGAATATATCAGTCTGTCCTTTCCTGTGCCCAGCTGTCAAAGCTGCGTACTTCAGGTAATGGGCCAAGTACAGGTTACTCACAAGTCGCCTGCAGCAGTCCTACCAAAGGAAGCAGGACCTTAGAATCTCTCTCTCTCTCTCTCTCTCTCTCTCTCTCTCTCTCTCTCTCTCTCTCTCTCTCTCTCTCTCTCTCTCTCTCTCTCTCTCTCTCTCTCTCTCTCTCTCTCTCTCTCTCTCCCTTTAACACAGACTCACAAGGCACACTGACACGAACACACACACACAGAGCACATTAGCACAGTCTGATCTCTACCTGTATAAAAAAGCAGCTCACCCCATGTCAGTGGTACTCTGCCGTCCTGTCTGGATTTCACAATGGCCACACTTTAGGGGCCCGAGGCACATAGACTGGAACACCACCAGGAGCGCCCAACTGCGCCCACTGCACTTCCAATGTGCTTGATTTATTGAACTGACAAAAATTTAGTTTTTATACAATAAAGAACTTTTTATATTAATGAAGGCTCTCCTCTATCAACTTTAGAGAATTCAATTGAAAGCCTTCACATGAATAAAGCAGGGACACAGTCATGCCGTGCGCACTGGGTCCGCGGTCAAACGACCAGCCCTCATCACTGTCAAACGCTCCCAAAAGCAGGCCTTTCTAATCGACCTGGCCTGGGTATCCGGGATGGATATTGACCTCATTCCATCACTAGAGGATGCCTGGTTATTCTTTAAAAGTGTTTTCCTCACCATCTTAAATAAGCATGCCCCGTTCAAAAAATGTAGAACAAGGAACAGATCTGGTCTGGTTCACTCCAGAGCTGACTGGCCTTGACCAGCACAAAAGCATCCTGTGGCATACTGCATTAGCATCAAATAGCCCCTGCGATATGCAACTTTTCAGGGAAGTTAGGAACAAATATACACAGGCAGTTAGGAAAGCTAAGGCTAGCTTTTTCAAACAGAAATTTGCATCCTGTAGCACTAACTCCAAAAAGTTCTGGGGCACTCTAAAGTCCATTGAGAATAAGAGCACCTCCTCCCAGCTGGCCACTGCACTGAGACTAGGAAACTCTGTCACCACTGATAAATCCACGATAATTGAGAATTTCAATAAGCATTTTTCTACGGCTGCCCATGTTTTCCACCTTGCTACCCCTACCCCGGTCAACAGTCCAGAACCCCCCACAGCAACTTGCCCAAGACTCCCCATTTCCCCTTCACCCAAATCCAGATAGCTGATGTTCTGAAAGAGCTGCAAAATCTGGATCCCTACAAATCAGCCGGGCTAGACAATCTGGACCCTCTCTTTCTAACGTGATCCGCCAAAATTGTTGCAACCCCTATTACTAGCCTGTTCAACCTCTCTTTTGTATCGTCTGAGATCCCCAAAGATTTGGAAAGCTGCCACCGTCATCCCCCTCTTCAAAGGGGGAGACACTCTAGACCCAAACTGCTACAGACCTATATCTATCCTACCCTGCCTTTCTAAGGTTTTCGAAAGCTAAGTTAACAAACAGATCACCGACCATATCGAATCCCACCGTACAATCTCTGCTATGCAATCTGGTTTCAGAGCTGGTCTTGGGTGCACCTCAGCCACGCTCAAGGTCCTGAAAGATATCATAACAGCCATCGATAAGAGACAATACAGTGCAGCTGTATTCATCGACCTGGCCAAGGATTTCGACTGTCAATCACCACATTTTTATTGGCAGACTCAATAGCCTTGGTTTCTCAAATGATTGCCTCGCCTGGTTCACCAACTACGTCTCAGATAGAGTTCAGTGTGTCAAATCGGAGGGCCTGTTGTCCGGACCTCTGGCAGTCTCTATGGGGGTGCCAACCCAATTCTCGGGCCGACTCTTTTCTCTGTATCAATGATGTCACTCTTGCTGCTGGTGATTCTCTGATCCACCTCTACGCAGATGACACCATTCTGTATACTTCTGGCCCCTCTTTGGACACTGTGTTAACTAACATCTAGACGAGCTTCAATGCCATACAACTCTCCTTCCATGACTTCCAACGGCTCTTAAATGCAAGTAAAACTAAACGCATGCTCTTCAACCGATCGCTGCCCACACCTGCCCGCCCATCCAGCATCACTACTCTGGATGGTTCTGACTTAGAATACGGTGCCTTGCAAAAGTATTCGGCCCCCTTGAACTTTGCGACATTTTGCCACATTTCAGGCTTCAAACATAAAGATATAAAACTGTATTTTTTGTGAAGAATCAACAACAAGTGGGACACAATCATGAAGTGGAATGACATTTATTGGATATTTCAAACTTTTTTAACAAATCAAAAACTGAAAAATTGGGTGTGCAAAATTATTCAGCCCCTTTACTTTCAGTGCAGCAAACTCTCTCCAGAAGTTCAATTGAGGATCTCTGAATGATCCAATGTTGACCTAAATGACTAATGATGACTAACTACCTCATCCCCATACTGTTACTTATTATATTTATTTAGCTCCTTTGCACCCCATTATCTCTACTTGCACATTCATCTTCTGCACATCTATCACTCCAGTGTTTAATTGCCATATTGTAATTATTTCACCACTGTGGACTATTTATTGCCTTACCTCCCTTATCCTACCTCATTTGCACACACTGTATATAGTATTTTTCTATTGTATTATTGACTGTATGCTTGTTTATTCCATGTGTAACTCTGTGGTGTTGTTTGTTGTAAATGAGAACTTGTTCTCAACTAGCTTACTTGGCTAAATAAGGTTGAAAAATAATAATAATAATTAAATACCGATCAATATTAAACCTTGAAAGTGTCAGGATTCTGCAGGTATAGACTTCTACTCCCATGTACGCTAAATAACTCCCACTATGGGCTTGTATCCAGGGTACGGTAGGTTACTTTCTAAATGTAATCTCTTACAGTTGCTAGTTACCTGTCCAAATTTTTATCAGCAATGTATCTTTGGATTGCTGAAACTCAGTAATGTAATCTAATTACTTTCAGTTACTTTTTTGATTACTATCCCCTTAAGAGCCATTACAAGAAGACAAAAAGGATCCATCAAACGCATTTGGTGTGTCATCATAGTTATCTCTGACATGTGGTCAGACTCGCTCAGGTGGAACAAACTTAAACTTGCGCCTTTTTTCAATTATGAATTGAATGCCATTGAGAAAACAGAAAGTTGTCATAATGTACTTTTTGCAAACATCCTTTCTGAATTTAAAAGTGATCCAAGAAGTAATCATCTTGTTTTTCAAAGTATCTCTAATCTGATTACAATATTTTTGCTGGTAATGTAATTTATTACAGTGTTTTTGTAACCAGTTTACGTGTAATCGAAGACATGTAATCAGTTACTCCCCAACCCTGCAAGTATCTCTGAGCTGTATGAGGTGATTCATGCTCTACACCACCCATTTACTCTCTGGAAAACAGAGGGGACAGGGTGAAGCTGGCTAATGCTGGAGCCCTTGGTAATGCCGGGGTAGAAGGACCCAGCTGTGGCCTGCCTTCTCTTTGCATTGCTGTTCTGGAGCTGTCAACCTGGGCACAGCTGGACCTCTACAGCCCATTAGTAGCGGTGCCCATGGTAATCAGTCAGCTGCCAGCCTGCCACCACTGGCCACACACATCTGGTCCCCCAGGCCTGGCCTGCTGTAAAATGGCATGTAGAGGAGAGAATGCCATCGATAATGTGTAGCCTGTGAGTGTGTGTGTGTGCGCGTGTGTGTCAGCTTACACTAATTGGCACTGATTTCTCCCTTTGCCGAAGACAGTGACAGATCCAGAACCTACCTTCAGTGCCATGCCTGAGTGGGCGCTCTCACCCACAGAGATCTGAATGCCCCTCACATTGCCTCCCAGCTCCCAATGGTGCCGGAAGGCATCAATCTATCTCTCACCCACAGGCAGTCACACAGGTCCTCCTCCCTGGAGACAGTCTCCAATTGTCACATAGCTACCTCTAAGGAATAAATTCCACAAGGTTGGCTTAAAGGCAGGCACATATCTGCATACAGACTGTTCAACTAAGTGTTGCACAGTATCGGTATTGGAAGAACAGTAATTTGGCCAGATGATCCACACACACACACACACACACACACACACACACACACACACACACACACACACACACACACACACACACACACACACACACACACACACACACACACACACACACACACACACACACACACACACACACACACACACACACTCACTCAGAACAGCCTCAATTCATCAGGTGCATGTACTCTGGTGTCAAAAGCGTTCCAATGCGTTCCATTGACTCCAATGCTTCCCACAGTGGTGTCAAGTTGGCTGGATGTCCTTTGGGAAGTGGACCATTCCTGACATACACGGCATTGCAGTTCTTGACAGCAGAGTTGGAGATCTTGACACACTCAAACCGGTGAGCCTGGCACCTACTACCATACCCCGTTCAGAGGCACTCAAATCTCTTGTCTTGCCCATTCACCCTCTGAATGGCACAAATACACAATCCATGTCTCATGGTTTAAAATAGTCTTTAACTTGTCTTCTCCCCATCTACACTGATAGAAGTGGATTCAAGGTGAAGGTGAGAAGGGATGATAACTTCATGTCATGGAAAGAGCAGGTGTTCCTAAGATTTTGTACACAGTGTAATTGCACATACAGTGCCTTGCGAAAGTATTCGGCCCCCTTGAACTTTGCGGCATTTTGCCACATTTCAGGCTTCAAACATAAAGATATAAAACTGTATTTTTTGTGAAGAATCAACAACAAGTGGGTCCTGTGTGGCTCAGTTTTTTTCGTGGGAACCCATATGTAATTGTAAGTCGCTTTGGACAAAAGCGTCTGCTAAATGGGATATATTAAGTGGGACACAATCATGAAGTGGAACGACATTTATTGGATATTTCAAACTGTTTTAACAAATCAAAAACTGAAAAATTGGGCGTGCAAAATTATTCAGCCCCCTTAAGTTAATACTTTGTAGCGCCACCTTTTGCTGCGATTACAGCTGTAAGTCGCTTGGGGTATGTCTCTATCAGTTTTGCACATCGAGAGACTGAAATTTTTTCCCATTCCTCCTTGCAAAACAGCTTGAGCTCAGTGAGGTTGGATGGAGAGCATTTGTGAACAGCAGTTTTCAGTTCTTTCCACAGATTCTCGATTGGATTCAGGTCTGGACTTTGACTTGGCCATTCTAACACCTGGATATGTTTATTTTTGATATGTTTATCAATTTTTGCTTTATGTTTTGGATCATTGTCTTGTTGGAAGCCGTCCCAGTCTCAGGTCTTTTGCAGACTCCATCAGGTTTTCTTCCAGAATGGTCCTGTATTTGGCTCCATCCATCTTCCCATCAATTTTAACCATCTTCCCTGTCCCTGCTGAAGAAAAGCAGGCCCAAACCATGATGCTGCCACCACCATGTTTGACAGTGGGTATAGGGTGTTCAGGGTGATGAGCTGTGTTGCTTTTAGGCCAAACATAACATTTTGCATTGTTGCGAAAAAGTTCAATTTTGGTTTCATCTGACCAGAGCACCTTCTTCCACATGTTTGGTGTGTCTCCCAGGTGGCTTGTGGCAAACTTTAAACAACACTTTTTATGGATATCTTTAAGAAATGGCTTTCTTCTTGCCACTCTTCCATAAAGGCCAGATTTGTGCAATATACGACTGATTGTTGTCCTATGGACAGAGTCTCCCACCTCAGCTGTAGATCTCTGCAGTTCATCCAGAGTGATCATGGGTGCATCTCTTGGCTGCATCTCTGATCAGTCTTCTCCTTGTATGAGCTGAAAGTTTAGAGGGACGGCCAGGTCTTGGTAGATTTGTAGTGGTCTGATACTCCTTCCATTTCAATATTATCGCTTGCACAGTGCTCCTTGGGATGTTTAAAGCTTGGGAAATCTTTTTGTATCCAAATCCGGCTTTAAACTTCTTCACAACAGTATCTCGGACCTGCCTGGTGTTCCTTGTTCTTCATGATGCTCTCTGCGCTTTTAACGGACCTCTGAGACTATCACAGTGCAGGTGCATATATACGGAGACTTGATTACACACAGGTGGATTGTATTTATCATCAAAAGTAATTTAGGTCAACATTGGATCATTCAGAGATCCTCACTGAACTTCTGGAGAGAGTTTGCTGCACTGAAAGTAAAGGGGCTGAATAATTTTGCACGCCCAATTTTTCAGTTTTTGATTTGTTAAAAAAGTTTGAAATATCCAATAAATGTCATTCCACTTCATGATTGTGTCCCACTTGTTGTTGATTCTTCACAAAGAAATACAGTTTTATATCTTTATGTTTGAAGCATGAAATGTGGCAAAAGGTCGCAAAGTTCAAGGGGGCCGAATACTTTCACAAGGCACTGTAGCCTAGGTGTACCACTGGGCGATTCCACGCCAGCGTAGAAACTTCATTGGGAGGAAGGATGTTTGACATGCTTTTTACATTTGAAGAGTTTATTTCCAAAACGCTATATCCACCAAATTTTCACATTTGTGTTTTGTCATCAGAAATGATTGCTTCTGGTACCTTCATGTGTGTGTAAAATATCCCTGTTCTCAGTCGTTTTATTCATAGATTTTAAGTATGAATTATAATGATTTTCTTGCAAAATGCTATTTATTAATTATTTACCTGAAATTTAATGTTGGTATCCTGTATATTTGATGCTGACATGTGGTTGTCTTACCTAGAGCCTTCAGAAAGTATTCATGGATTACAGTTTTTTTGGATTGCTTACACACTAAAAATTAAAAGTAGTACACTATTAGCAAAACCTTACACTCAAGAAGCAAAACATCAGCCCATATTTGCACAACTATAAGCACATTGTCAACCTCACACTTGTTGCAAAACTCTACGCACAGTGATTTGCAAAACACTAAACACACTTAACATACATTACACACAAAAATCTATCATGAAGTCACGCCCTTGCAATACCAAAGCACTGACTGTCAAATTACCACACCGTCCAACCAATTGGTTCAACACAGTCATCAAGTGTGCAAACACTCGTTTGCTTAATTGTAGAAACACCAATCAGGTGTATGAGCACTATAAAAGCATCATGTGAGTTCATCGGTCTTCAAGCACAATGGAAAGAGTTAGAGAAAGAGGAGGAGGAGGAGGAGGACGGGGAGGAAGAGGAGGAAGAGGAAGACTGGGAGGAAGACAAGAAGGTGCTCAAAGAGGACCGACTCTGACAAATGAAATCCGCGCAACACTGGTTGACCACGTTGTCAACCACGGCCTGACGCTGAGGGAGGCTGGACTGCGAGTACAGCCAAATCTAAGCCTATATACAGTGGCAGTGTGATGAGGACATTTAGACTGGAAAATAGGTATTGTAAAAATATCATCATATCAAAAACATCTGCACGGTTTCAGTAACTGCTTACAGTACTGTATTCTATTCACTATCAGCACTTCTGTTACCTTTTCCTGTGAAATTACTGTACTATTGTATACTGTTTTTCTTCTACATAGAATTGAGGGTCAGGAACGACAAGGGGGAAGGCCTCCTATGTTCATGGAGCTGCAAGAGAGGGAGATAGTAAACATGGTTTTGGCCAACAATGCTATAACACTCAAGCAGCTCCAAGCTAACATTGTCAATAACCACGCCATTTTCAACGATATCCATCAGGTCTCAACATCAACACTGGCACGCATCCGGAAAAAAAACATATTCAAATTAAGCAAATTTATCGAGTGCCTTTTGAGCGCAATTCCGAAAGGGTGAAACGACTGCGGCATGATTATGCAGAGGTATGTATTCACTTTAACAGTGATCTTGCATACTGTCTCATAATTTTTTACTGTTCTGTAATATGTATACTCGATCTACACTGAACTACACAATTTGGGCTGACACTGTTTTTCAGAGAGTATTACGAATGGATGGAGAGGAGTTCCATCATGAGTTCATTTACGTAGATGAGGCTGGGTTCAACCTGACGAGAACACGAAGGAGGGGAAGAAACATCATTGGCCACAGGGCCATAGTCGATGTCCCAGAGCAACGTGGGGGTAATATAACACTCTGTGCAGCCATTACACAGAATGGGGTCCTCCACCGCCATGCCCATATGGCCCCTTACTACACAGCACTCATACTTACATTCTTGGACCAATTGTACAACATAACAGCAGCAAATCAAATCGATCATATGCAATACATTGTTGTCTGAGACAATGTGTCTTTCCACCGCCCTGCTGTGGTTCAGAACTGGTTTCAGCAACATCCACATTTCACCGTCCTATATCTTCCACCATACTCTCCATTCCTCAACCCTATAGAAGAGTTTTTCTCGGCATGGCGGTGGAAGGTATATGATCTCCGTCTCCAGGCTGAGGTACCCCTCATCCAAGCCATGGAGGAGGCCTGTGACCAAATGGAGGTAGCAGCAATGCAATAATGGATTCGTCATTCAAGACGTTTCTTTCCAAGGTGTCTTGCTAATGACAACATTGCCTGCGATGTTGATGAAATTCTCTGGCCAGATCCAGCTAGGTGAAGAGACAATGTGTAGTTGTTTTTTATTTTTTTATTTAAAACTTACAATACGTAAAGTGACGTTTGGTTACAGTATTACATTATATTTGTACTTTGTTGATAGTAGCCTACTCTAATCATAGTGAAGTAGAAGTGCTAAAAGTGTTTTACGGTTATCACAGCAGAGTGTAACTCGTGCAAACAGAGTATAGTAATGTTGGGGCGGCAGTGTAGCCTAGTGGTTAGAGCATTGGACTAGCAACCAAAAGGTTGCAAGTTCAAATCCCCGAGCTGACAAGGTACAAAATCTGTCGTTCTGCCCCTGAACAGACAGTTAACCCACTGTTCCTAGGCCGTCATTGAAAATAAGAATTTGTTCTTAACTGACTTGCCTAGTAAAATAAAGGTAAAAAAGTGAAACGTGTGTGTGTTTCATATGGTAACAAAGTGTGGTTTTTAAAAAGAAGTGTATAGTTTTTACAAGAGTGTTTAATTTAGCATAGGATCTGTAGTGTTTTGCTAATTGGGTGTGTGGTTGTGCTAATTGTGTGTAGTGTTTTGAAAACATGGGCCCTGTTTTGAAAATCGTGCTTAAGCAATCAAAGAAAACTGTAAATATTTAAAGAATTCTCACCCATCTACACACAATCCCCCATAATGACAAAGTGAAAGCATGTTTTTTAAATTATTTGCAATTTTATAGAAAATGAAATAACAAAGGGATTGAATGGTTCCACTTTGACATTACGGGGTATTGTGTGCAGGCCAGCGATCTCAATTGAATAAAATGTAAATTCTGGCTGTTACACAACAAAATGTGGGAAAAGTCAAGGGATGTGAATACTTTCTTAAGGCACTGTACTTTCTGTAGGTACTGTACTTTCTGTAGGTACTGTACTTTCTTAAGGCACTGTACTTTCTGTAGGTACTGTACTCTCTGTAGGTACTGTAAGCCCCGTTTTGATCAAGACAAACCCTGCAAGGAATGACCATCCATGAGATCAAATCCATTGAATCCATTTACCATTCACTGTGTTGTTGGTGCTCATAAAATGTATCAGACCTTCAGAATTAACAGAGAGCCCACTCTGGAAATGTGATGTACTTGTGTAGCATATTGTTCCAAACAATAGCTCTTATAATGAAAAGGGCACTTCTGAGATTCATATTCATATTTGTAATGTTGAATACATTTGTGAAAATGGTTATAAACTAGACATACTCCATATGGTAGAGCACACTATAAGGGACATAACGGCAATAAGATTTTGTCTGCATAATGTACCGTTCACAGATCATAAGATCTTACAAGAGGCATATACACAGTGCCTTCAGAAAGTATTCAGACCCCTTGACTTTTTCCACATTTTGTTACGTTACAGCCTTATTCTGAAATGGATTACATTGGGAAAAAAATCCTCAGCAATATACACACAACACCACATAATGACATAACGCAAACAGGTTTTTAGAATGTGTTAAAAATAAAAAGCAGAAATACCTTATTTACATAATTATTCAGTATCCTTTGCTATGAGACTCGAAATTGAGCTCATGTGCCTCCTGTTTCCATTGATCAACCTTGAGATGTTTCTACGTCTTGATTGGAGTCCACCAGTGGTAAATTCCATTGTTTGGATATGATTTGGAAAGGCACACATCTGTCTATATAAGGTCCCACAGTTGACGGTACATGTCAGAGCAAAAACCAAACCATGAGGTCAAAGGAATGTTCCGTAGCGCTCCGAGACTGGGGAAGGTCACTGGGGAAGGGTACTGGGGAAGGGTACCAATAAATGTCTGCAGCATTGAAGCTCCCCAAGAACACAGTGGCTTCCATCATTCTTATATGGAAGAAGTTTGGAAACACCAAGACTCTTCCTAGAGCTGGCCACCTGGGCAAACTGAGCAATCAGGGGAGAAGGTCCTTGGTCAGGGAGGTGACCAAGAACCCGCTGATAACTCTGACAGAGCTCTAGAGTTCCTCTGTGGAGATGGGAGAAACTTCCAGAAGGACAACAATCTCTGCAGCACTCCACCAATCAGGCCTTTATGGTCGTAGAGTGGCCAGACAGAAACCATTCCTCAGTAAAATGCACATGACAGACAACTTGGAGTTTGCCAGAAGGCACCTAAAGACTCAAGAAACTCAGAGAAACAAGATTCTCTGGTCTGATGAAACCAAGATTGAACTATTTAGTCTGAATGCCAAGCTTCACGTCTGGAGGAAACCCGGCACCATCCCTACGGTGAAGCATGGTGGTGGAAGCATCATGATGTGGGGATGTTTTTCAGCGGTAGGGACTGGGAGACTAGTCAGGATGGAGGGAAAGATGAACGAAGCAAAGTACAGAGAGAACCTCAATAAAAACCTGCTCAAGAGCGCTCAGGACCTCAGACTGGGGCAAAGTTTTACCTTCCAACAGGACAACGGTTCTAAGCACACAGCAAAGAAAACACAGGATTGGCTTTAGGACAAGTCTCTGAATGTCCATGAGTGGCCCAGCCAGAGCCCGTACTTGAACCCGATCTAACATCTTTGGAGAGACCTGAAAACAACTGTACAGTAACGCCCGCCATCCAACCTGGCAGAGCTTGAGAGGATTTGCAGAGAAGCTTGTAGTGTCATACCCAAGAAGACGCAAGGCTGTAATTGCTGCCAAAGGTCTTTCAACAAAGTACTGAGTAAAGGGTCTGAATATTTATGTAAATGTAATATCAGTTTTTTATTTTGTAATAAATTAGCAAAAATTCTAAAAACCTGTTTTTGCTTTGTTATTATGGGGTATTGTGTGTAGATTGATGAAGTGGGAAAAAAACTATTTAATACATTTTAGAATAAGGCTGTAACATAACAAAATGTGGAAAGAGTCAAGGGGTCTGAATACTTTCCGAAGGCACTGTAGGTCTAAAAATGCCAATTGTCATTATTTCAAAAAATATCACCTGTGATACAAATGTGAAAAGCATTTCAAACACCCTTCCTCCCAATGACATTTTTTGTGATTATTGCCAGAACAATAAATATATACATGCACGCATGCACACGCACACACACAGTTACACAAACTGACAAAAAAATCCTGTCCAAGACCAATGTACTAAATGAGAACCACAGGGGTGTCAACAAGCTACTGGCCCAAATCCAGCATGCATTTTCAGATTTGCCTAGAGTGGAAATTACTTCTGCTCCACAATGCACAACTCAGCATCTGAGAGCTCTAAAATAGAGAGAGCTTATCCAGACAACCTGCCTGACAAGCAGACAGCAAATAACCACCTGAGGTAAACCAAGTCTGCACCATGACAAACGCATACATTCATAAACAAATATATGTACAGATTCATAGTATACACATGTAAAGATACAAGTACACAGACACACACTCGCACGCACGCACACACACTCACACGACACACGCACGCACATGGTCTGGGGAGAGCAAGCGGCTTGTCAGGCTAGGCTTCACAGCATTTCCTGACACTGTCGGTTATGATGGTTTTGCCTGATAACATTCTAGTCCGAGGCCAGACAAGGAGCAAGTAGTGAGACAGCTTCTCGTACCCCGTACACGTGCTTGGCTCCCGCCTTGGCTGCAAACATGGACAGGATGCCAGTCCCGCTGCCGACGTCAAGGACGATCTTGTCCTTGAAGGCGTGCTTGTTGTGGTACATGGCGTTCCTGTAGGTCAGCGTCCTCACTTCGTCCTTCAGCATCTCCTGTTCAATGACAAATGATTGGTGTCAGGGTGGGAGATGTCAAAACCACTTCTAACAGTGTATCCAGGTGAAAAACAATGTGTTTTTCAATCAAAGCCATATTAACTTCCCTGACAATATGAATGTAGACTGAGTGTAGTGTGAGTGGATGAAATACAGTATATTAAACATGAATCCGCCAGTCACTGTAATCCCACCGTTCCATTTCAGACACACTGGTCCACATTGAAAAACAGTGGGGGGTTACTGCATATCTCTCTTAAGTCAATTCAACCATTCTCTGTCTGTCAGGAACATTCACAGAGTAGAAAGTATAAAAACCAATCTGACCTAGTGAATTTAAAAAATGTCACAGAACAAACCCCATCTCACAGGTCTTACTTGAAATATGCTCTCTACCCTTTTGACACCCTCCTCCCATATACCATGGAACAGTTGGACATCTCTGGGGAGGAACTGCAGTTCTGTGAAGTGTTAGGCTGGTTGGCTGGTCGTTAGTGGAACTAGCTGGAACACAATACATCTCTGGGGAGGAGCTGCAGTTCTATGAAGTGTTAGGCTGGTTGGCTGGTCTTTAGTGGAACTAGCTGGATCACAGTACATCTCTAGGGAGGAGCTGCAGTTCTGTGAAGTGGTCTAATGTGGGCTGGCCTTTAGTGGAACTAACTTTACATAGAGTCATGTAAGAACACAGTTGGTAAGAACTGAGAATATATTTACAAAGCATCTTAAAGTAGAATACTAATAATAATAATGATACTGATAATAATAATAATAATAATGATACTGCTACTAATAATAATAATGATAATAAGAATATTAATAATGATTATACTAATAAGAAGAAGAAGAAGAAGAATGATACTAATAATAACAATGACACTAATAATAATTATAATTATAATGATACTACTACTAATAATAATAATAATACTAAAATAATGATACTAATAATAATACTACTACTACTAATAATAATAATAATAAAATTATTATAATGATACTACTACTAATAATAATAATAATACTAAAATAATGATACTAATAATACTACTACTACTAATAATAATAATAATAATAAAATAATGATACTAATAATAATACTACTACTACTAAAATTATTATAATGATACTACTACTACTACTACTAATAATAATAATAAAATTATTATAATGATACTACTACTAATAATAATAATAATAATAATGATGCGAATAATACTACTACTACTACTAATAATAATAATAATAATAATAATAATGATACTACTACAAATAATAATAATTATAATTATAATGATACTACTACTAATAATAATAATAATAATTATAATGATACTACTACTACTAATAATAATAATAATAATAATGATACTAATAATACTACTACTACCAATAATAATAATAATTATAATGATACTACTACTACTACTACTACTACTACTAATAATAATAATAATGGTAGTAACAACGAATTATAATAATAATTCGAATGACAATAATGATAATAATAATGATCATAATAATAATGATAATAATAATAAAAATAATGATTACACTACTACTAATAATAATAATGATACTACTACTACTAATAATAATGATACTAATAATACTAATAATAATAAAAACGAATGATACTAATAATAATACTGATGGTACTACTACTAATAATAATATACTAATAATAGTAATAATAATAATAATAATAATACTACTGAGGGTACTACTACTAATAATAATATACTAATAATAGTAATAATAATAGTAATAATAATATGAATGATAATACTACTAATAATAATAAGAATGATACTAATAATAATACTTATAATAATACTACTAATGATACTAATAATTATAATAATAATAATAATAAAAATAATAATAAAAAATAATAACAATGATACGAATAATACTACTACTCCTAATAATAATAACAATGATACTACTGCTAATAATAATAATAATAATAATGATACTAAGAATACTAATACCTACAATAACAATAATGATAATAATGATAATAATAATAACAATAATAATAATGATACTAATAATAATAATAAAAATAGTATGAGGGCTCATCTAAAATCAAGACCCCCCGTCTAATCTTATGCTGATCCTAGATCAGGATTACTACTTTAAGTTTGAGAAGCTTGATGCATACAGCCCCTGGGGAGCCCTACCTCATGGATTCCAAAATGGGCGTAGGAGTCGAAGTAGTAGTCCCTGGAGGTCATCTCCTCAGGGTTGAGGAACTTGGCCATCTTCCCCCGGCCAGGGCAGCTAGGCAGGGAGGCAGCGTGGGGAGTATGGGGTGGCCGCGGGACATGGTGGACAGAGGGCACAGGCTTGGGCAGCGAGGTGGGCTGAACGCGCTGAGATTGGATGATGCGGATTGGCTGTGGTTGCTGCTGTTGCTAAGGGTTTTTAGAGAATGGTAACACACAATAAAGACATCATGGGGCCGGAGCAGATTTCTAAAAGTCAGGTCTTCTACAGAGAAACAGTGGGTGAAGGACATACTGTATGATGATAAATCTGTAAAACCCAATTAATTAATTTTGTGTTAGCACAACACTCTGCATTCTCCTCCCAATCTGCGGGAAGAACAGATCTTGCAGCAGTTTATATTCTTTGCTATTTTCCTATCTCATTTGTTCTTTCAACAGTCATTGGCTTTCCCATGGAGCACCAGAGGTGAGTGGACCAAGCGTATTTGTCTAGAGACAACACACACATATTGACAGGATATATGTCTGTCAGTCTGTCTGAGGAAAGCAGAAGATGCAGAATTCTACACAGAAGGTGTGCCTGTAAAACTCTGATTGTCACCTGTAATGCCTGCTGGGAGTGTACAGACAGAAGCCTGTCTGATCAGCCCATAGCTCAGCGGAAGAAAAAGGATCCAGGATCTCCTTCCCTTCCAGACATATTATCAAGAGAGAAAAAAGGGGAAAAACTCATTTGAGCATTCAACTCAACCCATGTCATCTTCTGTTCCCTGGTGCACATATATCTTAAGATTTAGATTTCACTCTCGTGGCTATCAGTGATTGATCTGGCCTTGTTAAAGATAGTCAGTCCTTCTCCTCAGTCTTGTGCTCGGCAGCCACTCGGACTGTGCAGCTTTGTCTTTGTCCTTGTTTTGCTGAGTAATGGGGATGGTCTGTCAACAGGGAGTGGATCAACAGGCAGCTCCAAACACTGGCTCCATTCACACAGAATATCCTGTTCTATTCACATACTGGGTAAGCAGGAAGATACATGGCAACAAACATTACTTTCACTGATGGACAAACAGGAAGAAAACAAAGTCTATCAAAACTATATGGGTACCACAGTAATCTTTTTTTCACCACCTATCTTCAGTTCCTCAAACTTTTACTCTCAAGCATAGAATGCTACAATTCTCATGTTACCTACATCTAAAGTAAACTCCCTGCTCTGCTGATGAGAATGTTTCTCCTCTCTCTGCTCATGTAGGGAGTAATAAAGGCCTAGTGCAGTAATTTGGTGGAATGTTTAATATGTATATAAATTCGTTTTTTATTGTGATTTATCAGGGGGTGCTGCAGCACCCTCAGCACCTCTACAAACCGCGGCTATGCGTTTCGCCGGATGGTCCACTCAGGGAGCAAGCCAAAATAGCCGTTCCAGTTTGAGGTTGCTACAGGACCAAGGACAGCGCACGAGCTATAAACGCGGGCTTGCGCCTTAAATCACGTTTCTCTGAATATTGACCTGTGACTGACCGAGTGCAACCTTTCTCTGTATTACCAACACGCCAAAATAATTAGTGGCAGACACGAGTAGGCTATCATTAGGGTAGCTCCTATTAAACAGTGTCACACGAATCAATTACGTTTACGGAACTCAACTAGTGGTCAATGAGCAGTTTGAAGTCACTGTATGCTTAGGATAAAAAAGATTGTATGAGTGGAGCGTGCCATTTGGTATAGACATTTTACAAGGCATAGTCTATGTTGCACAAAAGTGGACCCAAAGAGTATCAACACATAAAGTGGACCCAAAGAGTACCAACACATATATTGCAGAGGTACCAGGATGCACTTGTGCGCGATGTGCTTTCCATGCTTGAAATTAAAAATTAACCTGACAGGAGCAGCGCAGTAGACTATTCATCACTCACGTTGTTGTGTAGCTTTGCCTATGAATTAATCGAAGATTGCACACCTACCTCAGTGCTCTCAGACTCCGCCATTTTCCCCCTGAGCAGCATACAGCGGGAGGAGTGTTTAATTCCCATAAAAGCCCAGGAGATTTGGTCTCGATAGGATGAAATTATTATTTTTGAAAGGATTTAGTTATTTTTGTCCACACTTTTCCTCAACTTGTAATTTACAGACAATTGCTGTGAAATTATATTTCAAAGACAAAAAAAATGACATAAAGTCTCACAGGAGTAGCGACCTCTATTAGCAGATAAAAGTGTTCTGGATTCCATTGTGAAAAAGTTATATGTCTCCCATGTCGCTTTCTAGGAGATTTTCCGGAAACCTCTCATCACTTTGCAACCCTTGAGGAAAATGAATAAGGTCAACGGCGTTCCATGTTCTCCAGCGATGTAGGCTACTCTAGATCAGGTGCAACGCACACTATCAGATCACATTTAGGAGCAAGTTGTTCATTTATGGTCGGAACATTGATGTCTAAAAATAGAGACCCATGTCCCTATTGCTGTGATGTCTTGGAGAAAAGCAGGCACCATGTTATTTCCTTGAAGCTTTGGGTTGTCTCACTCTTGATCACTCCTTACAGATGTTCATGCCAATTTATTTTCCACGAGATTATACTGCAAGCATTGCCTATTTAAGCCTATGAATAACGCAATAACTACTGTAGAAGAGTCCATTTCAGCGCAGGAAGCTCCAAAACATAGAAGGGCTCACGCTTTGCTTGATCTAATTTCCACTTTGTCGAATTGCTAGGCAGCCTCATATGGAAAGTTCAACTTTACTCTCAGCTTGAATGTGAAGATATGACAGGATGCTCAAAGCCTTGCTACTTGAAACAGAAGGCACCACCACCTCAGTGCGCATGTGAAATCAGTGCATGCTGCTCGCGGGTTTGGTTTTTCACCTTCTCAACTGATCCTGTCCTTTGAGATGAGTTCAAACCCCTCAGAGAGAGCATAGGTGTCTAGTCAGTGAGGTTCTCCTGCTCCCTCTCCCTCCCCACAACTGAGATTAAAAGAGACAGCATCCCTACCCCCCCCCCCCCCTCCCCTGCATGGCAAAATGATTGTGCAGACAAGTAAGGGATGACAATTTTAGCTTGCCCTCTTCAATATTTTATTTAGCTACTTCTTTCATTTTTATTCAGCTATTCCATTCCTTTGCAAGTATATATTGTGCTGCTGCTCAAGACTGAGCTTTCCCAGGGTTTTTTGGTGTGCAATTTGTGCAGATCTGCTGCTACATCAGTGTCTTGTCCATCTGACTCTCTATTTCTCTGAACACAGTTCTCAGCAGAGAACAGACAGTCTCATTGTGTCAGCTGTCCTCCATTCTCCCCATAAGAGGCTACATTAAAAGTGATGCGCTGAAATTGCTTCAATTACCTCTTCTGCTTTCCCCTGATCTATATACCCGCCTTTTCATTAGCAAACGACTGCTACTGAAAATGTCCTATCCTATCGTCTGATAAAAAAGCAAAGTAACAAGGAATGACAATGATGAAATACAATGAGTTGGAATGATTAGCCTCTTTTTTTTACTGACGCTGCTCAGAGCTGTCTATTGACTCCTGCTGTTGTCTCACAGTTACCTCTGCAGGGTGTTCTGATTGGAGAAGTGTTCCCTCCCATTTAACAGTGAAACTTTTAGTTTGAAATTTAGAGCACCTCCCCCTAGTCCCTAGAGATATTTCCTAAATATTCCACATTTGCATGGTAGTCCCAGAACATTGCACTCTCACAGGAGGGAGTGGGAGTACCCGTGTAGGAGAGTACAGCAAGGGGATATTTATAAAATGCTCACTGACATTTTGTGCAAATCCACATGCTGCAGGCCATCAACGATTGTGGAACCCCCCCAAAAAACAATTGGCATGCAGTCACTGATTGCACCTTGCAGATCTATAGATAGATGTGTCCATTTAAAAAAAAAATGTTTTTTTTGGTATATTTTATTAATATTTGTATAGTTTTTTAAATTATGCACTTTGAGATTATTCTGTATAGTGTAATACATTATTCTTGTTATTTTGTGAGTAAGCAAAACAGGTGCAAGCCTATAGTAAAGCATACATTCTATTGAACAGATATTGAAAAGAGGATTCAAATGTAGTCATTCACCTCTCTTTCGTCCCTCTCTCTCATCTCACTATCACTCTCTCGCTCTGTTTCTTTACCTGCTCTGTTCTTCCTCTGTTTGGCTGGCTTGACCCAGGCTGGCTTTAGTCTACTCTGTTTAAACAGAGAGGACAGCTCAGTGAACTGTGAATTGACCTACACAGCACTTCTTTGGCCTGGCTCTAAGGCTATACATTTTTAGGCCTGATAATGATATGCAACCTAATTTGGAGTTTGGTGATAAATCATTTTTTATGAGATGCTATGATCTAAAAAAAAAATGGTTGCTCATAGAACACAGTTGTGTTTGTCTGCAGTGATTTGAGGTGAATGATTATGTGCAATAGAGTAGATGGCCCACATCCAATGTACTTTCTTCTATGTAGATGTAACCCAGTGGTAAAAATGAGATTGTATATCAATCTCACACCTACCTAAAACCATAACAGACTAATCAGCTTTGAGGGATTGGGCTGGGGTGTGACATGTTTTTTATTTCCATATATGGCCACATAGAGAAGTCAAATGTGAAAATTCCTAAGTAGACACTTTAGTCATCACCTTTGTGCACAAAAAAATCCATTGAATTATTCAAATAAATGTTGATGAGGCCATTTTCTTCATCACTCATAGCTGAAGATATTAACATTTTATATTCATCCAATATCTGCCATGTTTTTGGATGATGTCGTCGCTGCTCGCGCTACTCCCTGTGTGTACTGAGTGCTAGTGCACATGTGATGTTGGTCCGTTTCAACCGGATGCAACTGGATGCATTCAGAAAGTATTCAGACCCCTTGACTTTTTCCACATTTTTACAGCCTTATTCTAAAATAGATTTTTTTTTTAAATCCCTCATCAATCTAGACACAATAACCCATAATGACTAAGCAAAAACAGGTTTTTAGAAATTTTGGGAAATTTATTTAAAAAAAAAAAAAAAATTCACATTTACATTAGTATTCAGACCCTTTACTGAGTACTTTGTTGAAGCACCTTTGGCAGCAATTACAACCTTGAGTTTTCTTGGGTATGATGCTACAAGCCTGGCACACCTGTATTTGGGGAGTTTCTCCCATTCTTCTCCGCAAATCCTCTCAAGCTCTGTCAGGTTGGATGGGGAGCGTCGCTGCACAGCTATTTTCAGTTCTCTCCAGAGATGTTTGATCTGGTTCGAGTCTGGCCTTTGGTTCGGCTACTCAAGGACATAGAGACTAGTACCATAGCCACTCCTGCATTGTCTTGCCTGTGTGCTTAGGGCCATTGTCCTGTTGGAAGGTGAACCCCAGTCTGAGGTCCTGATCGCACTGGAACAGGTTTTCATCATACTTTGCTCCATTCATCTTTCCCTCGATCCTGACTAGTCTCCCAGTCCCCGCCACTGAAAAACATCCCCACAGCATGATGCTGACACCACCATGGTTCACAGTTAGGGTGGGGCCAGGTTTCCTCCAGACGTGACGCTTGGCATTCAGGCCGAAGAGTTCATTCTTTGTTACATCAGACCAGATAATCTTGTTTCTCATGGTCTGAGTCTTTAGGTGCCTTTTGGCAAACTCCAAGCGGGCTGTCATGTGCCTTTTACTGAGGAGTGGCTTCTGTCTGGCCACTCTACCATAAAGGCCTGATTGCTGGAGGGCTGCAGAGATGGTTGTCCTTCTGGAAGTTTCTCCCATCTCCACAGGGGAAGTCTGTCAAAGTGGCCATTGGGTATTTGGTCACCTTCCTGACCAAGGCCCTTTTTTAATTTTACCTTTATTTAACCAGGCAAGTCAATTAAGAACACATTCTTATTTTCAATGTCGGCCTGGGAACAGTGGGTTAACTGCCTGTTCAGGGGCAGAACGACAGATTTGTACCTTGTCAGCTCGGGGGTTTGAACTCACAACCTTCCGGTTACTAGTCCAACGCTCTAACCACTAGGCTACCCTGCCGCCCCTTCTCACCCAATTGCTCAGTTTGGCCGGGTGGCCAGTTCTACGAAGAGTCTTGGTGGTTTCAAACTTCTTCCATATAAGAATGGAGGCCCCTGGTTCTTGGGGACCTTCAATGCTGCAGACATTCTGGTACCCTTCCCCAGATCTGTGCCTCAACACAATCCTGTCTCGGAGCTCTACGGACAATTCCTTCAATCTCATGGCCTGGTTTTTGCTCTGTCATGCACTGTCAACTGTGGGACCTTATATAGACAGGTGTGTGCCTTTCCAAATCATGTCCAATCAATTGAATTTACCCCTGGTGGACTCCAATCAAGTTGTAGAAACATCTCAAGGATGATCAATGGAAACATGATGCACCTGAGCTCAACTTTGAGTCTATTAGCGAAGGGTCTGAAATATCATGTAAATAAGTGTTTTCTGTTTAATTGTAATACATTTGCAAAAAAAATGATACTTTGTCATTATGTGGTGTTGTGTGTAGATTGATGAAGAGGAAAAATAATTTCAGCAATTTTAGAATAAGGTTGTAACGTAACAAATTGTGGAAAACGTCAAGGGTCTGAAAACTTTCCAAAGGCACTGTAGACAGTCCATGAATCAATCGCCATTGCGAACGTGAGTAGATGACCTTGAAAACAACAGGCAGACATCTTGGATGCAGTGTCCAGTTGTTATTATACCTCAGTGGAAAACAGTTCAGAGAGAGGTTAGGGGCCATTTCGCATACAGTAATAGTTTCACAAAAGAAACGTGCATATAGTCTACAGTATATAGTTGTCCTGGCTATTGTAGCCATGTATGCTTACCTGCCCGCAGAATCCAGTTTCATTTGGAAGCTAGCTAAGTTTTCATACAAGCTTTTGTTTTGTCATGTTCTAGATGGCTAGCTTTACTGAGAGCAAACACTTATCTAGTTCCGGTGTCAAGCATTGCCTAGGCATTTATAGCAGCCAGTGTAAGGTCGGGATTCAATCCGGTCACGGGTTGTTGGAAATACAGCTTTTAAAGGCAATGTTACCATGTTCAAGGAGATTGCATTCACGGTAAAACGCAGCAGATGTTGGCTCAATCGGGAAATTCATTTGAAATGGATTGAATCCTGGCCTTAATAATACAGATAGCACTCTTAGTGATTGGTAAAGCCTTGAGTAGGCTACCTCTGGCAAAGAAAGAGAAATACGATTCCTGTGTAAAGACTATTACTGTTTTCTTGCTACGTAGCTATCAGCCCGGTTTCCCAAAAGCATCTTAAGGCTATGTTCATCGTTAGAACCTTTGTAGGAGCATCATTAAATGTCAGAGCTGCTTCCCAAAACCATCGTTACCAAAGTTTCCTTTACACTTGTGTGAATAAGATAGTTGTTGTGAAATTGTTAGATTACTTGTTAGATATTACTGCATGGTTGGAACTGGAAGCACAAGCATTTTGCTACACTCACATTAACATCTGCTAACCATGTGTATGTGACAACTAAAAATGTATCTGATGTGATTTGATTTGGACTGCCTCAGACCACTCTAGAACAGCTGTGTGTGCATTAGATGTTTTTTTGCCCTTCCCAGAAGATAGCCGCTAAATATAGAATCAAGATATTTATTGATAACTTCAGAACAAAATTGCCAATGTCTTTGAAATTGTTACAAACAAGTAAATGATAACCAAGACGACTGCATTAAAAGATACAGTTGAAGTCGGAAGTTACTTCAGGCGCCGACAGAGATGGTCGCCTCGCTTCGAGTTCCTAGGAAACTACGCAGTATTTAGTTTTTTTTACGTGATATTTCTTACATTGTTACCCCAGGAAATCTTAGGTTTTATTACATACAGTCGGGAGTAACTATTGGATATAAGAGAAACGTTAACTCACCAACATTACGACCAGGAATACGACTTTCCCGAAGCGGATCTTCTGTTTGGCCTACCACCCAGGACAATGGATCAGATCCCAGCCAGCGACCCAAAACAACGACGCCTTAGAAGAAGCGGCAGACAGAGGGAGCGGTCTTCTTGTCAGGCTCCGTAGACGGGCACATCGCGCACCGCTCCCGAACATACTACTCGCCAATATCCAGTCTCTTGACATCAAGGTAGATGAAATCCAAGCAAGGGTAGCATTCCAGAGAGACATCCGAGAATGTAACGTTCTTTGTTTCACGGAAACATGGCTCACTCGAGACACGCTATCTGAGTCGGTACAGCCACCTGGTTTCTTCATGCATAACGCCGACAGAAACAAGCATCTCTCTGGTAAGAAGAAGGGCGGGGGTGTATGCCTTATGATTAACGAGACGTGGTGTGATCATAACAGCATACAGGAACTTAAGTCCTTTTGTTCACCTGACTTAGTATTCCTCACAATCAAATGCATTATCTACCAAGAGAATTCTCTTCGATCATAATCACAGTCGTGTATACTCCCCCCCAAACAGACACATCGACGGCCCTTAAAGAACTTCATTGGACTCTATGTAAACTGGAAACCACATATCCTGAGGCTGCATTTATTGTAGCTGGGGATTTTAACAAGGCTAATCTGAAAACAAGGCTCCCCAAATTCTATCAGCATATCGATTGTGCTATTCTAACTTCCGCGATGCATATATGGCCCTCCCCCGCCCTCCCTTCGGAAAAGCTGACTACGACTCCATTTTGTTGCTCCCAGCCTATAGACAGAAACTTAAACAGGAAGCTCCCACGCTCAGGTCTGTTCGACGCTGGTCCGACCAATCGGATTCCACGCTTCAAGATTGCTTCGATCATATGGACTGGGAAATATTCCGCATTGCGGCGAACAACAACATTGGCTAATACGCTGATTCGATGTGCATGTTTATTAACAATTGCATCAGTGATGTTGTACCCACAGCGTCTATTTAAACATTCCCCAACCTGAAACTGTGGATTGATGGCAGCATTCGCGCAAAACTGAACGTGCAAACCACTGCTTTTAATCAGGGCAAGGTGACCAGAAACATGACCGAATACAAACAGTGTAGCTATTCCCTCCGCAAGACAATCAAACAAGCTAAGAGTTAGTACAGAGACAAAGGCTCAGACACGAGAGGTATGTGGCAGGGTCTACAGTCAATCACGGACTACAAAAGAAAAACCAGCCCCGTCGCGGATCACGATGCCTTGCTCCCAGACAGACTAAACAACTTTTTTGCTCGCTTTGAGGACAAGACAGTGCCACTGACACAGCCCGCCACCAAAACCCGCAGGCTCTCCTTCACTGTAGCCAACATGAGTAAAACATTTAAACGTGTTAACCCTCGCAAGGCTGCAGGTATCCCCGGCCGCGTCCTCAGAGTATGCGCAGATCAGCTGGCTGGTGTCTGCTGTCCCCACATGCTTCAGGAGGGCCACCATTGTTCCTGTTCCCAAGAAAGCTAAGGTAACTGAGCTAAATGACTACTTTCCTGTAGCACTCACTTCCTTCATCATGAAGTGCTTTGAGAGACTAGTCAAGGATCATATTACCTCCACCCTACCTGACACCCTAGACCCACTCCAATTTGCTTACCGCCCCAATAGGTCCACAGACGACACAATCGCCATCACACTGCACAAATCCATCTGGACAAGAGGAATACCTATATAAGAATGCTGTTCCTCGATTACAGCTCGGCATTTAAAACCATAGTACCCTCCAAACTCGTCATTAAGCTCGAGACCCTGGGTCTCGACCCCGCACTGTGCAACTGGGTACTGGACTTCCTGACAGGCCATCGCCAGGTGGTGAGGGTAGGTAACAACATCTCCACCCCGCTCATCCTCAACACAAGGTCCCCACAAGGGTGCGTTCTCAGCCCTCTTCTGTACTCCTTGTTCACCCACGACTGCGTGGCCATGCACGCCTCCAAGTCAACCATCAAGTTTGCAGACGACACTACAGTGGTAGGCTTAATTACCAACAACGATGAGACAGCCTACAGGGAGGAGGTGAGGGCCCTCGGAGTGTGGTGTCAGGAAAATAACCTCACACTCAATGTCAACAAAACAAAGGAGATGATCGTGGACTTCAGGAAACAGCAGAGGGAGCAGCCCCCTATCTACATTGACGGGACATTAGTGGAGAGGGTGGAGAGTTTCAAGTTCCTCTGCGTACACATCGCGGACAAACTGAATTGGTCCACCCACACAGACAGCGTGGTGAATAAGGCGCAGCAGCGCCTCTTCAACCTCAGGAGGCTGAAGAAATCCAGCTTGTCACCAAAAACACTCACAAACTTTTACAGATTCGCCATCGAGAGCATCCTGTCGGGCTGTATCACCGCCTGGTACGGAAACTGCTCTGCCCACAACCACAAGTCTCTCCAGAGGGTAGTGAGGTCTGCACAACGCATCACCGGGTGCAAACTACCTGCCCTCCAGGACACCTACACCACCCGATGTCACAGGAAGGCTAAAAAGATCATCAAGGACAACAACCACCTGAGCCACTGCCTGTTCACCCTGCTATCATCCAGAAGGCGAGGTCAGTACAGGAGCATCAAAGCTGGGACCGAGAGACTGAAAAACAGCTTCTATCTCAAGGCCATCAGACTGTTAAACAGCCATCACTAACATTGAGTGGCTGCTGCCAACATACTGACTCAACTCCAGCCACTTTAATAATGGAAAAATTGATGTAATCACTTTATCACGAGCCACTTTATATTATACAATGATTACTTACCCTACATTACTCATCTCATATGTATATACTGTACGCTATACCATCTACTGCATCTTGCCATCTTGATGTAATGCATCACTAGCCACTTTAAACAATGCCGCTTTATATGTTTTCATACCCTACATTACTCAACTCACATGTACAGTATATACTGTACTCTATACCATCTACTGCATCTTGCCTATGCCGTTCGGCCATCACTCATTTATATATTTTTATGTACATATTAATTTTCATTCCTTTACACTCGTGTGTATAAGGTAGTTGTCGTGAAATTGTTAGGTTATAGTACTTGTTAGATATTACTGCATTGTCGGAACTAGAAGCACAAGCATTTCACTACACTTGCATTAACACCTGCTAACCATGTGTATGTGACAGATCAATTTGATTTGATTTGATTTTACATAAAATTAGGTTGGAGACATTAAAACTCATTTTTCAACCACTCCACAAATTTCTTGTGTACAAATTATAGTTTTGGCAATCAGTTAGGACATCTACTTTGTGTATGACACAAGTCATTTTTCCAAAAGCTGTTTACAGACAGATTATTTCACTTATAATTCACTGTATCACAATTCCAGTGGGTCAGCGGTTTCATTCACTAAGTTGACTGTGCCTTTAAACAGCTTTGGAAAATCCAGAAAATTATGTCATGGCTTTAGAAGCTTCTGATTGACATCTAATTGACAGGCTAATTGACATAATTTGAGTCAATTGGAGTTGTAACTGTGGATGTATTTCAAGGCCTACCTTCAAACTCAGTGCCTTTTTGCTTGACATCATGGGAAAATCAAAAGAAATCAGCCAAGACCTCAGAGAAGAAATTGTAGACCCCCACAAGTCTGGTTCATCCTAGGGAGCAATTTCCAAACTCCTGAAGGTACCATGTTCATCTGGACAAACAATAGTACACAAGTATAAGCACCATGGGACCACGCAGCTGTCATAACTTTCAGGAAGGAGACGCGTTCTGTCTCTTAGAGATGAACGTACTTTGGTGCGATAAGTGCAAATCAGTCCCAGAAGAACAGCAAAGTACCTTGTGAAGATGCTGGAGGAAACAGGCACAAAATTATCTATGTCCACAGTAAAACAAGCCCTATATCGACATAACCTTAAAGGCCGCTCAGCAAGGAAGAAGCCAATGCTCCAAAACCGCCATAAAAAAGTCAGACTATGGTTTGCAACTGCACATGGGGACAAAGATCATACTTTTTGGAGAAATGTCCTGTGGTCTGATGAAACAAAAATAGAACTATTTGGCCATAATGACCATCGTTATGTTTGGAGGAAGAAGGGGGAGGCTTGCAAGCTGAAGAACACCATCCCAACTGTGAAGCACGGGGGTGGCAGCATCATGTTGTGCAGGTGCTTTGCTGCAGGAGGGACTGGTGAACTTCACAATATAGATGGCATCATGAGGGTGTAAAATTAGGTGGATATATTGAAGCAACATCTCAAGACATCAGTCAGGAAGTTAAAGCTTGGTCGCAAATGGGTCTTCCAAATGAACAATGACTCCAAGCATACTTCCAAAGTTGTGGCAAAATGGCTTATGGACAACAAAGTCAAGGTATTGGAGTGGCCGACACAAAGCCCTGACCTCAATCCTATAGAAAATGTGTGGGCAGAACTGAAAAAGTGTGTGTGAGCAAGGAGGCCTACAAACCTGACTTTGTTACACCAGCTCTGTCAGGAGGAATGGGCCAAAATTCATCCAACTTATTGTGGGAAGTTTGTGGGAGGCTACCTGAAACATTTGACCCAAGTTAAACAATTTAAAGGCAATGCTACGAAATACTAATTGAGTGTATGTAAACTTCTGACCCACTGGTAATGTGATGAAAGAAATAAAAGCTGAAATAAATCATTCTCGCTACTATTATTCTGACATTTCACATTCTTAAAATAAAGTGGTGATCCTAACTGACCTTTAACAGTGAATTTTTACTAGGATTAAATGTCAGGAATTGTGAAAAAATGAGTTTAAATTTATTTGGCGAAGGTGCATGTAAACTTCCGACTTCAACTGTACATACTACAGTATAGGATATAGTCTACATAGGCATACAGTGGGGAGAACAAGTATTTGATACACTGCCGATTTTGCAGGTTTTCCTACTTACAAAGCATGTAGAGGTCTGTAGTTTGTATCATAGGTACACTTCAACTGTGAGAGACGGAATCTAAAACAAAAATCCAGAAAATCACATTGTATGATTTTTAAGTAATTAGTTTGCATTTTATTGCATTACATAAGTATTTGATACATCAGAAAAGCAGAACCTAATATTTGGTACAGAAACCTTTGTTTGCAATTACAGAGATCATACGTTTCCTGTAGTTCTTGACCAGGTTTGCACACACTGCATCAGGGATTTTGGCCCACTCCTCCATACAGACCTTCTCCAGATCCTTCAGGTTTCGGGGCTGTCGTTGGGCAATACGGACTTTCAGCTCCCTCCAAAGATTTTCTATTGGGTTCAGGTCTGGAGACTGGCTAGGCCACTCAAGGACCTTGAGATTGAGGAGCCACTCCTTAGTACCCCTGACTGTGTGTTTCGGGTCGTTGTCATGCTGGACGACCCAGTCCACAACCCAACTTCAATGCTCTCACTGAGGGAAAGAGGTTGTTGGCCAAGATCTTGCGATACATGGCCCCGTCCATCCTCCCCTCAATACGGTGCAGTCATCCTGTGCCCTTTGCAGAAAAGCATCCCCAACGAATGATGTTTCCAACTCCATGCTTAATGGTTGGGATGGTGTTCTTGGGGTTGTACTCATCCTTCTTCTTCCCCCAAACACGGCGAGTGGAGTTTAGATCAAAAAGCTCTATTTTCGTCTCATCAGACCACATGACCTTCTCCCATTCCTCCTCTGGATCATCCAGATGGTCATTGGCAAACTTCAGAAGGGCCTGGACATGCGCTGGCTTGAGCAGGGGGACCTTGCGTGCGCTGCAGGATTTTAATCCATGACGGCGTAGTGTGTTACTAATGGTTTTCTTTGAGACTGTGGTCTCAGCTCTCTTCAGGTCATTGACCAGGTCCTGCCATGTAGTTCTGGGCTGTTTCCTCACCTTCCACGGGATTGTTGATGCCCCACGAGGTGAGATCTTGCATGGAGACACAGACCGAGGGTGATTGACCATCATCTTGAACTTCTTCCATTTTCTAATAATTGTGCCAACAGTTGTTGCCTTCTCACCATGCTGCTTGCCTATTGTCCTGTAGCCCATCCCAGCTTTTTGCAGGTCTACAATTGTATCTCTGATGTCCTTACACAGTTCTCTGGTCTTGGCCATTGTGGAGAGGTTGGAGTTTGTTTGATTGAGTGTGTGGACATGTGTCTTTTATACAGGTAACAAGTTCAAACAGGTGCAGTTCATACAGGTAACGAGTGGAGAACAGGAGGGCTTCTTAAAGAAAAACTAACAGGTCTGTGAGAGCCGGAATTCTTACTGGTTGGTAGGTGATCAAATACTTACAGTATGTCATGCAATATAATGCAAATGAATTACTTAAAAATCATACATTGTGATTTTCTGGATTTTTGTTTTAGATTCCGTCTCTAGCAGTAGAAGTGTAACTATGATAAAGATTACAAACCTCTACATGCTTTGTAAGTAGGAAAACCTGCAAAATCGGCAGTGTATCGAATACTTGTCTCCCCACTGTATGTATTTCATTAATTTTGAAATAGATATCATATTCAATCAATTTAGTTTTATTTAGCTAATTGTAGGCTACCGGTTGTAATTTTTGCCTCAATATATGTCATGGTTTAACAACAGGTGCACAATGATGTGCCAAATCTGTGATCAGCACTTTACCTACATATGCCTAACCTCGACCTTGACATTCTTGATACAAATATATGACTGCTAAACTCTAGGTTGAGGTGTATGGCTTGTTTGTTTAAATTACTCAAGATCAATAGCACAGAGTGGTGTGTGACTGCCGCATACAAAGACAGAAAATATGAGCAAATTAGAGACATTAGACTAGTTTGGTTGGAACAGTTTTTTAAACTTGGCATCCCAGGGTGCATGGGAGCTGTCTGGAAGCACATAGACTGCAGTTTATTTTTTTGTATTTCTTTGTGAACAACTGATCATTTATACATTTGTTGTTTCCTGCCTATATATCAAATCATTATCAAACCAGTCTCACACATAAGCTCTTCTATTCCAACTTATTCCTTTGTCTTTTTCAAGGCTAATAAATACACTTGCTGATCTGCCTTAACAAAAAGAGAGCTTACATTGTGATTAAGGGTGCCATCCCCCGCCCTGCATCAAGTACACATACACACTCGCGCAGAGACACACGCACACACTGCTGACCAACAGATACAGTAGGCGTTGCCATCTGGTACCAAGCAACGGTTGGCTTGGAACCAACAGTTACGTCACTCATGTCTCTCTCACTCACTCATAGGTTTGCACTCCACTTGTTATTTCACACATCAATCAGGAACCATCCATTTACAATGGACAGAAAGTGGTGGTCAGTATCAATCCCCAATGAAAGATTGGACCTTCATAAAGTGATAAGCCTTTTGCGTGTTTGTCAAGTTTGAAATAGCAGCTCTTCACCGATGATACGCTACACTAGCTACGTTATGCTGTCACGTCATTGTGGTTAGGCTTCACTTCATCTGTTGCTCATATTTTGTCTTAGAACATTCTTGTAATAAATTAATCCGGTTATTCATTTTGTGGTGACATATGATCTCCAGTTATAATCTTCAAATTTCTAGCACTATAACCATAACTCCAGATGAGAAGACCTACAGTACATACAGTGCCTTGTGAAAGTATTCGGCCCCCTTGAACTTTGCGACCTTTTGCCACATTTCAGGCTTCAAAAATAAAGATATAAAACTGTATTTTTTTGTGAAGAATCAACAACAAGTGGGACACAATCATGAAGTGGAACGACATTTATTGGATATTTCAAACTTTTTTAACAAATCAAAAACTGAAAAATTGGGCGTGCAAAACTATTCAGCCCCTTTACTTTCAGTGCAGCAAACTCTCTCCAGAAGTTCAGTGAGGATCTCTGAATGATCCAATGTTGACCTAAATGACTAATGATGATAAATACAATCCACCTGTGTGTAATCAAGTCTCCGTATAAATGCACCTGCACTGTGATAGTCTCAGAGGTCCGTTAAAAGCGCAGAGAGCATCATAAAGAACAAGGAACACACCAGGCTGGTCCGAGATACTGTTGTGAAGAAGTTTAAAGCCGGATTTGGATACAAAAAGATTTCCCAAGCTTTAAACATCCCAAGGAGCACTGTGCAAGCGATAATATTGAAATGGAAGGAGTATCAGACCACTGCAAATCTACCAAGACCTGGCCGTCCCTCTAAACTTTCAGCTCATACAAGGAGAAGACTGATCAGAGATGCAGCCAAGAGATGCACCCATGATCACTCTGGATGAACTGCAGAGATCTACAGCTGAGGTGGGAGACTCTGTCCATAGGACAACAATCAGTCGTATATTGCACAAATCTGGCCTTTATGGAAGAGTGGCAAGAAGAAAGCCATTTCTTAAAGATATCCATAAAAAGTGTTGTTTAAAGTTTGCCACAAGCCACCTGGGAGACACACCAAACATGTGGAAGAAGGTGCTCTGGTCAGATGAAACCAAAATTGAACTTTTTGGCAACAATGCAAAACGTTATGTTTGGCGTAAAAGCAACACAGCTCATCACCCTGAACACACCATACCCACTGTCAAACATGGTGGTGGCAGCATCATGGTTTGGGCCTGCTTTTCTTCAGCAGGGACAGGGAAGATGGTTAAAATTGATGGGAAGATGGATGGAGCCAAATACAGGACCAAACCTGATGGAGTCTGCAAAAGACCTGAGACTGGGACGGAGATTTGTCTTCCAACAAGACAATGATCCAAAATATAAAGCAAAATCTACAATGGAATGGTTCAAAAATAAACATATCCAGGTGTTAGAATGGCCAAGTCAAAGTCCAGACCTGAATCCAATCGAGAATCTGTGGAAAGAACTGAAAACTGCTGTTCACAAATGCTCTCCATCCAACCTCACTAAGCTCGAGCTGTTTTGCAAGGAGGAATGGGAAAAAATTTCAGTCTCTCGATATGCAAAACTGATAGAGACATACCCCAAGCGACTTACAGCTGTAATCGCAGCAAAAGGTGGCGCTACAAAGTATTAACTTAAGGGGGCTGAATAATTTTGCACGCCCAATTTTTCAGTTTTTGATTTGTTAAAAAAGTTTGAAATATCCAATAAATGTCGTTACACTTCATGATTGTGTCGCACTTGTTGTTTATTCTTCACAAAAAATACAGTTTTATATCTTTATGTTTGAAGCCTGAAATGTGGCAAAAGGTCGCAAAGTGGGCCGAATACTTTCGCAAGGCACTGTACAGAAAGCCTGCAAACTTCACTCCTCCTTGGAATACCTGCTAGCACCGGCCTTCAAGCCCTCTGGGGTACTTCCTGATAAACCGATACCGGTCTAACTTGTGTATTACACAGAGGGACAAGTTTGCTAACTATGACATTATGTGGTGGGTCAAAGGGTGAAACGTAAAGGGCCTCAACAGTGTCGTTATTCATGAGTACTCTCTGTGAGAGTTAGTTCTCCATGTGTCCTCACTCAGCCATGTCAATCACTGGGGAGCGAGCCCTGCACTGTTTGACAGCTGCAGAGGTCTTCCATATTAAAAAGGAGAGAGAGCAGGAGTCATGAGAGTTTGGTTCTTCAGATGGTGCTCAATACTGGTCATTGTTGTTGTTTGTCAGTGAAATATATTTGAACAGATAGTTAATGTTTTTTCTATAGCTTTTCTTACACGGCTCATTCATCTTGCATGGACAAGTCTACAATTTTATATATTTTTATTTATTTCACCTTTATTTAACCAGGTAGGCAAGTTGAGAACAAGTTCTCATTTACAATTGCGACCTGGCCAAGATAAAGCAAAGCAGTTCGACACATACAACGACACAGAGTTACACATGGAGTAAAACAAACATACAGTCAATAATACAGCAAATGAGTTGAGCAAATGAGCAAATGAGGTGAGATAAGGGAGGTAAAGGCAAAAAAAGGCCATGGTGGCAAAGTAAATACAATATAGACTGAAAAAAAAACACTGGAATGGTAGATTTGCAGTGGAAGAATGTGCAAAGTAGAAATAAAAATAATGGGGTGCAAAGGAGCAAAATAAATAAATAAATAAAACAAATGTCATGTCTTGTTATGTCTGTTCCTGTCCTTTCTCTTCACTCTGTCTCTCTCTGCTGGTCTTTTTAGGTTACCTTCTCTGTCTCTCATTCTTCAGCTGTTCTACATCTCCCCTAACTAGCTCATTCACTCTTTCACACCTGTTCTCTCTTCCCCCTCTGATTAGGTCTCTATTTCTCTCTCTGTTCCTGCTACTTTCAGTGTCTGATTCTTGTTTGTGTTTTTGATGCCAGAAGCAAGCTGTCGTCTCGTTTGCTTCCACCTTGTCCTATCCTGTCGGAGTCTGCCTGGCAGGTGCATCCTGCACTATACTACGTTCTTTTGTTCCATTGTCAACGTTGGAAGAGGATTTATGCCATTCCTGTTTTTCATTAAAGAACTCTGTTTTCTGTTAAAACCGCTTTGGGTCTTCACTCAAGTACATAACAGAAGAATCAGACCAAGAATGGACCCAGCGGCTCCGGACCCTTTTCACTCCGCCGTCGAGATCCAGGGAGCGATGCTAGGCAGACACGAGGAGGAATTGTCTGCTGCTCGACATGCCGTTGAGACCCTGGCCGTCCAAGTCTCCGACCTCACAAGACAGGTTCACCAACTCCACCTCGATCCACCGCCCACTTCCAGGGTTTCCGAGTCTCCGGAGCCCAGGATCAACAACCCGCCCTGTTACTCTGGGGAGCCCACTGAGTGCCGCTCATTCCTCACTCAGTGTGATGTGGTGTTCTCTCTCCAGCCCAACACTTACTCCAGGAGCGCAGCCCGCATCGCCTACGTCATTTCTCTCCTTACCGGACGGGCGCGTGAGTGGGGCACGGCAATCTGGGAGGCGAGGGCTGAGTGTATTAACCAGTTTCAGGACTTTAAGGAGGAGATGATACGGGTTTTTGACCGTTCTGTTTTTGGGGAGGAGGCTTCCAGGGCCCTGTCTTCCCTATGTCAGGGGAATCGATCCATAACGGATTATTCTATTGAGTTTCGCACTCTCGCTGCCTCTAGTGACTGGAACGAGCTGGCTTTGCTCGCTCGTTTTCTGGAGGGTCTCCTCGTCGAGGTTAAGGATGAGATCCTCTCCCGGGAGGTTCCTTCCAGTCTGGACTCCTTAATAGCCCTCGCTATTCGCATAGAGCGACGGTTTGATCTTCGTCGCCGAGCTCGTGGAAAGGAGCTCGCGTTCTCCGTTGCTCCCCTCTCCTCATCACTGCCACCTGCCGCATCACTGCCACCCTCCTCCGCCGGCTCGGATGCTGAGCCTATGCAGCTGGGGGGTATCCGCATCTCGGCCAAGGAGAAGGAACGGAGAATCACCAATCGCCTCTGTCTCTACTGCGGCTCCGCTGGTCATTTTGTCACCTCATGTCCAGTAAAAGCCAGAGCTCATCAGTAAGGGGAGGGCTACTGGTGAGCGCAACTACTCAGGCCTCTCCTTCTGGATCACGCACTACCTTTCCGGTCCATCTCCGCTGGCCCGGTTCATCTGCTTCCTGCAGTGCCTTGATAGACTCTGGGGCGGAGGGCTGTTTTATGGACGAGACCTGGGCTCGGGAACATGACATTCCTCTCAGACAGTTAGGGAGCCCACGGCCTTGTTCGCTTTAGATGGTAGTTCTCTCCCCAAGATTCAGCGTGAGACGCTGCCTTTAACCCTCACTGTCTCTGGTAATCATAGCGAAACCATTTCTTTTTTTTAATTTTTCGTTCACCTTTTACACCTGTTGTTTTGGGTCATCCCTGGCTAGTGCGCCATAACCCTTCTATTAATTGGTCTAGTAATACTATCCTATCCTGGAATGTTTCTTGTCATGTGACCTGTTTAATGTCTGCTATCCCTCCTGTTTCCTCTGTCTCTTCTTCACAGGAGGAGCCTGGCGATTTGACAGGGGTGCCGGAGGAGTATCACGATCTGCGCACGGTCTTCAGTCGTTCCAAGGCCACTTCTCTCCCTCCACACCGGTCGTATGACTGTAGTATTGATCTCCTTCCGGGAACTACTCCCCCCCGGGGTAGATTATACTCTCTGTCGGCTCCCGAACGTAAGGCTCTCGAGGATTATTTGTCGGTTTCGCTCGACGCCGGTACCATAGTCTCCTCCTCCTCTCCCGCCGGAGCGGGGTTTTTTTTTGTTCAGAAGAAGGACGGGTCCCTGCGCCCATGCGTGGATTATCGAGGGCTGAATGACATAACAGTTAAGAATCGTTATCCGCTTCCTCTTATGTCTTCGGCCTTCGAGATCCTGCAGGGAGCCAGGTTTTTCACCAAATTGGACCTTCGTAACGCCTACCATCTCGTGCGCATCAGGGAGGGGGACGAGTGGAAGACGGCGTTTAACACTCCGTTAGGGCACTTTGAATACCGGGTTCTTCCTTTCGGCCTCGTTAACGCTCCAGCTGTCTTTCAGGCACTAGTTAACGACGTCCTGAGAGACATGCTGAACATTTTTGTTTTCGTTTACATGGACGATATCCTGATTTTTTCACCGTCTCTCTCGATTCATGTTCAGCACGTGCGACGCGTCCTCCAGCGCCTTTTGGAGAACTGTCTTTATGTGAAGGCTGAGAAGTGCACTTTTCATGCCGCCTCTGTCCCTTTTCTCGGTTCCGTTATTTCTGCTGAGGGCATTAAGATGGATCCTGCTAAGGTCCAGGCTGTCATTGATTGGCCCGTTCCTAAGTCACGCGTCGAGCTGCAGCGCTTTCTGGGCTTCGCTAATTTCTATCGTCGTTTCATCCGTAATTTCGGTCAGGTGGCAGCTCCCCTCACAGCCCTTACTTCTGTTAAGACGTGCTTTAAGTGGTCCGTTTCCGCCCAGGGAGCTTTTGATCTTCTTAAGAATCGTTTTACATCCGCACCTATTCTTGTTACACCTGACATCTCTAGTCAGTTTGTTGTTGAGGTTGATGCGTCAGAGGTGGGCGTGGGAGCCATTCTTTCAGCGCTCTCTCTGACGGCAAGGTCCATCCTTGCGCGTTTTTCTCTCATCGCTTATCGCCGTCAGAACGTAACTATGATGTTGGTAATCGCGAACTGCTCGCCATCCGCTTAGCCCTAGGCGAATGGCGACAGTGGTTGGAGGGGGCGACCGTTCCTTTGTCGTTTGGACTGACCATAGGAACCTTGAGTACATCCGTTCAGCCAAACGACTTAATGCGCGTCAGGCTCGTTGGGCTCTGTTTTTCGCTCGTTTCGAGTTTGTTATTTCTTATCGTCCGGGCTCAAAAACACCAAGCCTGATGCTTTATCTCGTCTCTTCAGTTCTTCTGAGGTCTCCACCGACCCCGAGGGGATTCTCCCTGAAGGGCGTGTTGTCGGGTTGACTGTCTGGGGAATTGAGAGGCAGGTAAAGCAAGCACTCGCTCACACTCCGTCGCCGCGAGCTTGTCCTAGGAACCTTCTGTTCGTTCCCGTTCCTACTCGTCCGGCCGTTCTTCAGTGGGCCCACTCTGCCAAGTTAGCCGGCCACCCCGGCGTTCGGGGTACGCCGCTTCCATTCGCCAGCGTTTCTGGTGGCCCACTCGGGAACGTGACGCGCGTCGATTTGTCGCCGCTTGTTCGGTCTGCGCGCAGACTAAGTCTGGGAACTCTCCTCCTGCCGGCCGTCTCAGACCGCTTCCCATTCCCTCTCGACCGTGGTCTCACATCGCTTTAGATTTCATCACCGGACTGCCTTCATCAGCGGGGAAGACAGTTATTCTTACGGTTGTCGATAGATTCTCTAAGGCGGCTCATTTCATTCCTCTCGCTAAGCTCCCTTCTGCTAAGGAGACGGCTCAGATCATTATCGAGAATGTTTTCCGAATTCATGGCCTTCCGTCTGACGTCGTTTCCGACAGAGGCCCGCAGTTCACGTCTCAATTTTGGAGGGAGTTTTGCCGTTTGATTGGGGCTTCCGTCAGTCTCTCGTCCGGCTTTCATCCCCAGTCTAACGGTCAAGCCGAACGGGCCAATCAGACTGTTGGTCGCATTTTACGCAGTCTTTCTTTCGTAACCCTGCGTCTTGGTCAGAACAGCTCCCCTGGGCAGAGTACGCCCACAACTCGCTTCCCTCGTCTGCTACCGGTCTATCTCCTTTTCAGAGTAGCCTCGGGTACCAGCCTCCGCTGTTCTCATCTCAGCTCGCCGAGTCCTGCGTCCCCTCCGCTCAGGCTTTTGTCCAGCGATGCGAGCGCACCTGGAAGGGGGTCAGGTCGGCACTTTGCCGTAATAGGGCGCAGACTGTGAGGGCCGCTAATAAGCGTAGGACCAAGAGTCCTAGATATTGTTGCGGTCAGAGAGTATGGCTCTCCACTCAGAACCTTCCCCTTAAGACAGCTTCTCGCAAGTTGGCCCCGCGGTTCATTGGTCCGTTCCGTATTTCCCAGGTCATTAATCCTGTCGCAGTGCGACTTCTTCTCCCGCGCTATCTTCGTCGCGTTCACCCGGTCTTCCATGTCTCCTGTGTTAAGCCCGTTCTTCGCGCCCCCGCTCGTCCCTCCCCCCATCCTTGTCGAGGGCGCACCCATCTACAGGGTTCGTAAGATTTTGGACATGCGCCCTCGGGGCCGTGGTCATCAGTACCTAGTGGATTGGGAGGGGTACGGTCCTGAGGAGAGGAGTTGGGTTCCCTCTTGGGACGTGCTGGACCGTTCGCTGATCGATGATTTCCTCCGTTGCCGCCAGGTTTCCTCCTCGAGTGCGCCAGGAGGCGCTCGGTGAGTGGGGGGGTACTGTCATGTCTTGTTATGTCTGTTCCTGTCCTTTCTCTTCACTCTGTCTCTCTCTGCTGGTCTTTTTAGGTTACCTTCTCTGTCTCTCATTCTTCAGCTGTTCTACATCTCCCCTAACTAGCTCATTCACTCTTTCACACCTGTTCTCTCTTCCCCCTCTGATTAGGTCTCTATTTCTCTCTCTGTTCCTGCTACTTTCAGTGTCTGATTCTTGTTTGTGTTTTTGATGCCAGAAGCAAGCTGTCGTCTCGTTTGCTTCCACCTTGTCCTATCCTGTCGGAGTCTGCCTGGCAGGTGCATCCTGCACTATACTACGTTCTTTTGTTCCATTGTCAACGTTGGAAGAGGATTTATGCCATTCCTGTTTTTCATTAAAGAACTCTGTTTTCTGTTAAAACCGCTTTTGGGTCTTCACTCAAGTACATAACAACAAATACAGTAGGGAAAGAGGTAGTTGTTTGGGCTAAATTATAGGTGGGCTATGTACAGGTGCAGTAATCTGTGAGCTGCTCTGACAACTGGTGCTTAAAGCTAGTGAGGGAGATAAGTGATTTTTGTAGTTCGATAGTACAATGAGAGCTACCCTTCCCAAAAGGAAGCGGTTTGTGCCGTTCAAGACTAGGAAGGATGATTTTTTTAATGAGCATGGCCTTATTTCTATTACTGCACATTGGATGACTGTCATTTATATTCGATTCACCTAACTCCACAATTGACAGGTTTAGGCTACTACATGATACTCACGTTTTCCCTTTACCTATCATGAGGTCGCTACAACCGAGCCTACAATTTAAAGTTTATGACACAGGTGCACAGGCCGAGAGACAAATTTGAGTTGTCAAGGTGACAACTGGGGTGTAATCATTAGTCAAACAGTTGCTAAACATTTCGTATTGCATCTAAAATGAGTTCAGGTAGGTCCCTCCCAGTTTCGTTCTGTTTGCTTCCATTTAAGAAACGTTTTGCAACAAAAATGGCGGAATGTGTCACCCGCACACGTAGTTCACTTTCGTAGCAGCCACATACAGCATCATCACTTTGCTCATTGTAGTCAATAATTCCTTCTTGCATCTACGTGCTCTCCTCTCACCTTTTCCCTTTGCTTGTGGACTTCTGTGCACAACACAACAGCTGTCTGTGGGGCAAAAACCTCTCCAAGCCAAACCTTCATACCATAATCGCTAACCACTGTGGCGGTTATAACATTTTGTCAGCTGGTTATTGTCATGCAAACGACTACCAGTCTTACGGTAAATGACGGTTAATTCATTTAAACATGTTTTGCATCTCCAGTCCACCACTCATACAAGCCGCTGCTGTAAACATCTGTATTTAAAAAGGCTAGTAAATACATTTAATATACAACATCATAATAAATCCATTAATTATTTTATGCAGGACTAAAGAAATATTATGATATGAAGAAAATTGATTTCCTACTGTATGTTATCTGGCTATGCGCCATCCATAGGCTCTAGGTTAGTTCAATTAACTGACAAGAATATGTCCAGTGCCAATCATTTATATATGATTTTATTAAGAATAATATAATTTAACTTAAATTAATAAAATAGAAAGGAGGGCCCCCCAAGTGGTGCAGCAGTCTAAGGCACTGCATCGCAGTGCTTGAGGCATCACTACAGACCTGGGTTCAATCCCAGGCGGTGTCGCAGCCGGCTGTGACCAGGAGACTAATGAGGCAGCACACAATTGGCTTAGGGGAGGGTTTGGCCGGCTGGGATGTCATTGTGCTCTAGCGACTCCTTTTAGCGGGCTGGGCGCACGCTGACTTCGACCGTCAGTTGTACAGTGTTTCCTCCGACACATTGGTGCAACTGGCTTAAGCGAGCAGTGTGCCAAGAAGCTGTGCGGCTTGGCAGGGTCTTGTTTCAGAGGACGCATGGCTCTCGACCTTCGCCTCTCCCGAGTCTACACAGTAGTTGCAACGATGGGATAAGACTGTAACTACCAATTGAATATCATGAAAAGGGGATAAAAATATAGATTTTTTAATAAAATAAGTAAAATATATTATTCCCATTCCGGTGCGAATGTGCATATGAAGTGCCTATGTTGAGTGTAAAAGTGATGAGTTGAAACACTAGATTGAGTTATTTGACAAATTTAGTTGTGAATGATACAAACCTTAGAATGACTTAGAAAATCAAGAATGCATGATGAGACTATAGGCTATTGACTATTAGATAATTTTGCAAAAAAAAGCTAGCGCTCTGTTCCTTGCATCAGGCTGCACACTCTGTTCTCTCATCAAGTGATCATATTTTCAGCCATCAGACTATTCTCAATTGAGTCTTGTCTTTACTAATATGTCAAATTTGTTTCAATTTAGAATGGGTAGGAACAGGGGCAGGGGAAAACTAAATGTAATCCGTATGCAGTTTTAATCATGCCGGGAGGCTACTCTGGTCTATAGCAGAGCAGCTGAGAACTATTGTAGCTGCTGGGATCCTCTTCTTTTTAGTGGCAACCATCAAAACTCTGCTTTCACTTGGGATTGCATATAGAAATGTCTGGGCTTATAACAACACTTATTTCACTTCATGCATCAACCACCGTTTGAGGAGCATGCAGACTCTCGCTGTGCGACAGGTGATATTCGGCACAAACTCCGTATGCAATGGGCTCTCAAACCTTGTTCCTGCAGCTACCTAGTGCTTCATTTTGGGAACCAAGTGAAATCTGTTCAGGAACATCGACAGTAACATGTTTTCACAACAAAACATATTTAATTCACAACCCTCATCTCTGCATGCTTGAGAAAGGAATGAAAGGAAAAAGAGGAGATGGAAATGCACGGTTGTGAGATATTCTCTAGCTAAAGGTAATGTGTCAGCCTATTAATTATGAATATATATATTTTAAATTCCCTATTACTAGGCTATTCAAAATCAAATATAAATTCCCTATCAATGTAGGCTAACTCTGTAAGCCGCCTTACACAATCAATGAACCAACAGCATCGCCTAGGCCTATACGTTCTCTCCCAGACTAGAACGTTTGGAGCATAAGATAAGCAGTCCATCTAGTATGCATAATAATACAGTCCACACTCAAAGGTGATAACTAGAATTAGTTGAATTTTGGTCATTAGCTAGTTGGGTACTACCAACGCATGTCCAGAGTGCATAAAAGGATATTACCGTGGCTTAATGGTCACGTAGAATTTGACTGCGGTCAAGACTCATGACTGCCGGTGTGGCAATAATTTATTTATTTTATTTATTTATTTTTATTTCACCTTTATTTAACCAGGTAGGCTAGTTGAGAACAAGTTCTCATTTGCAACTGCGACCTGGCCAAGATAAAGCATAGCAATTCGACACATACAACAACACAGAGTTACACATGGAATAAACAAAACATTATCAATAATACAGTAGAACAAAAGAAAACAAAAAGTCTATATACAGTGAGTGGAAATGAGGTAAGTTAAGGAAATAAATAGGCCATGGTGGCGAAGTAATTACAATGGAGCAATTAAACACTGGAATGGTAGATGTGCAGAAGATTAATGTGCAAGTAGAGATACTGGGGTGCAAAGGAGCAAGATAAATAAATAAATACTGTATGGGGATGAGGTAGGTAGATAGATGGGCTGTTTACAGATGGGCTATGTTCAGGTGCAGTGATCTGTGAGCTGCTCTGACAGCTGGTGCTTAAAGCTGGTGAGGGAGATATGAGTCTCCAGCTTCAGAGATTTTTGCAGTTCGTTCCAGTCAGCAGAGAACAGGAAGGAAAGACGACCAAAGGAGGAATTGGCTTTGGGGGTGACCAGTGAGATATACCTGCTGGAGCGCATGCTACGAGTGGGTGCTGCTATGGTGACTATGGTGACCAGTGAGCTAATATAAGGTGGGGCTTTACCTAGCAGAGACTTGTAGATAACCTGTAGATAACCTGCCAGTTGGTTTGGCGATGAGTATGAAGCGAGGGCCAACCAAGGAGAGCGTACAGGTCGCAATGGTGGGTAGTAAATGGGGCTTTGGTGACAAAACAGATGCCACTGTGATAGACTGCATCCAGTTTGTTGAGTCGAGTGTTGGAGGCTATTTTATAGATGACATCGCCGAAGTCGAGGATCGGTAGGATGGTCAGTTTTACGAGGGTATGTTTGACAGCATGAGTGAAGGATGCTTTGTTGCGATATAGGAAGCCAATTCTAGATTTAATTTTGGATTGGAGATGCTCACCAACCACCTAGGTATTTGTAGTTGTCCACATATTCTAAGTCAGAGCCGTCCAGAGTAGTGATGCTGGACGGGCGAGCAGGTCTGGGCCGTGATTGGTTGAATAGCTTGCATTTAGTTTCCCCTGTGTTTAAGAGCAGTTGGAGGCCACGGAAGGAGAGTTGTATGGCATTGAAGCTCGTCTGGAGGTTAGTTAACATAGTGTCCAAAGAGGGGCCAGAAATGTACAGAATGGTGTCTTCTCGTAGAGGTGTACCAGAGAATCACCAGCAGCAAGAGAAACATCATTGATGTATAGAAAGAAGAGAGTCGGCCCGAGGATGGAACCATGTGGCACCCCCATAGAGACTACCAGATGTCCGGACGACAGGCTCTCCAGTTTTACACACTGAACTCTATCAGAGAAGTAGTTGGTAAACCAGGCGAGGCAATCATTTGAGAAACCAAGGCTGTCGAGTCTGCCAATAAGAATGTGGTGATTGACAGAGTCGAAAGCCTTAGCCAGGTCGATGAATACGGCTGCACAGTAATGTCTCTTATCGATGGCGGTTATGATATCGTTCAGGACCTTGAGCGTGGCTGAGGTGCACCCATGACCAGCTCTGAAACCAGATTGCATAGTGGAGAAGGTACGGTGGGATTCAAAATGGTCTGTAGCAGTTTGCAATCTTTGAGAATCTTAGATGATATGAAAGAGAGGTTGAACAGGCTAGTAATAGGGGTTGCAACAATTTCGGCAGATAATTTTAGAAAGATATGTCTAGCCTGGCTGATTTGTAGGGGTCCAGGTGGAAGGGGTTGTTGGGGCCCAGGTGGTAGCTAGGTGGAAAGCATGGCCAGCCGTAGAGAAATGCTTATTGAAATTCTCAATTATAGTAGATTTATTGGTGGTGACAGTGTTTCCTAGCCTCAGAGCAGTGGGCAGCTGGAAGGAGGTGCTCTTATTCTCCATGGACTTTACAGTGTCCCAGAACCTTTTTGAGTTAGTACTACAGGATGCAAATTTCTGTTTTGAAAAAGCTAGCCTTAGCTTTCCTAACTGCCTGTGTATATTTGTTCCTAACTTCCCTGAAAAGTTGCATATCACGGGTGCTAATCGATGCTAATGCAGAATGCCACAGGATGTTATTGTGCTGGTCAAGGGCAGACAGGTCTGGAGTGAACCAAGGACTATAAGAAAGTCATCAAAACAGCCTAAACTGCTACACAGCTTACATCATATTAATATCATATTAACGCTATGGTCAACAAACTAGAACTAACCCATTAGTAAACCTAGAATCCAATCCATGAGTACAATTACGCAGTGCAGTTTAGCAATTACACCAGCGGGCCCCGGTTGCAGTAAATTAATAAAACCGAACACTTACCTTCACTTGGAACAACTGCCGTGTTAAATAGCCTTAGCCTGCTAGCTAACATAAATAGCATTTCTCACTATTTGAATTAGGTTGTTGAGTAGGCTAAATAAGCTGCATTAGACAAGTAAGTGAAAGGTAAACTAAGAAAAAAAATACAATGAAAAATAGCTAGCTCTCTCTCTGCAGAACCTTGTGTACTTCCGGCGCCGTGGTCCTAGGAAACTATGCAGTTTTTTGTTTTTTTACGGGTTATTTCTTACATTAGTACCCCAGGTCATCTTAGGTTTCAGTACATACAGTCGAGAAGAACTACTGAATATAAGCATTCATATATCTTTATGTACATATTCTTTATCCCCTTACACTGTGTATAAGATAGTAGTTTTGGAATTGTTAGTTAGATTACTTGTTGGTTATTACTGCATTGTCGGAACTAGAAGCACAAGCATTTCGCTACACTCGCATTAACATCTGCTAACCATGTGTATGTGACAAATAAGATTTGATTTGATTTGATTTGATTTAATTTTGGAAGAAAATAATTTGTAGAAAACTGTCCACACTTTATGCACTGCAGTGCTAGCTAGCGGTAGTTTATTCTTTCAGTTCATACTGCAAGAGCTCTGATAGGTTGGAGGACATCCTCCGGAAGTCATCACAATTACTGTGTAAGTCTATGGAAGGGGGTGAGAACCATGAACCTCCTGGGTTTTGTATTGAAGAATGTACCCAGAGGAGGACGGAACACAGCTGTCCTCCGGGTACACCATGGCGATACTGCAGACCATTTCAAAACAGTGTGTTTTAATCAGTTATTTGGTGATGTGAATATATTCAGTATAGTGTTATCTAAAAAGGATAACATTAATGTTATGCACTTTTTATGAAATTCACTGAGTTTTGGGACTCTGGTATATCTCTGTGGTGATTTGTTGTTGTTAAAGTGAGCACAGTGTTCTTCAGTGTAGACTGTAGCTAGCTAAAACTGGATTGAGCTGTCATTCAGTCCCACTGGAGGAGAGCTGAGCTTGACAGATCAAAATAGCTGTCTGGAGATCTCATTGTGTGTTGTGGATACATGGACATTTTTAATTACAGGTCTGTTTTTAGCTACAGTTGTTGCCTGCAGGCATGGACTGGCATCTGTCCAATATCTCTGATTACAACGGATGTTGTAGTTGCCTTAGAAGCCCATATCATTGCATACTCTTAAAATAATGTGGGTTTCATCTCCTGTTGATGTAAACTAGTCTGGTTTCTTTGGGAGCATTAATTGAAAAGGCTAATTATTAGTAGCCTCCTAAGTTCCCAGAATTAGGTCCTTGTGGAGTCGCTGCTGAGATAAATGGCAGTGTCCAAAAGAATGGCCCAGACTATCCACAGCACTATGTAGATTATTACAGCCCAGCCCAAAATGTATCCTGCTGTGTCACCATGCCACTGCTGAGGATGGAAAGACTGAAGTCACTGCATATTTCACTGACCCAAAGCACCACACTCAAATTATTACATGAGTAAGTCCATGAGGAATTCACATTGGGTGTTTCACTTGCAATGAGTGTGTCCCACAACACTTGAACGTCAGTGCTTTTGTTCTGTTGAAAAAGTGTATGATTTCACTCATAGAGGTGTGACATTGCAGCACTCCTAATGAGGCTTAAAGAACACAAGTTACAAACAATGTCATATTTCCTGTCAGTTCTGTAAATTTGACCTCGTGCAATTAAAAAGTAACATTTTGATGTGCATAGCTCATTATTTGTTTGTGTAGTAAGCAGTACACTCTGAGGGGACATGTCACCGCTGTGGAGCCAGATCAGACTACTTGTGTTTTTAATTGACTCCTTGAATGTGTTATTTGACTTTGAACCCACACACACACACACACACCTGTCATGCCCACAGAGACATGAAACGTCCGTCTGTTTGCTGATTTCTATCTATCCACTGGGGGAGATAGTAAACTAACTGTTCAGTTTGTCTATTTGATAGATTTTGTGGGAACCTGTATGTCGTGTAGAGCGATAGCAAGTTCCAGCTCTGAGAATGGACACAGAGCTGAAGGGATTCAAACCCTCCCCAAGCCCGGGCCGCATCTGCTTGTTGAGCTAAAGTAACAGTAACCATAGGCTACATGGCCTGGTGCCCAAGAGCAGCAGAGACATGGAGCTAGCATGAGATGCCCCTTCCTAAGACACACACACACACTTCACACCCTGCTAGAGAGCGGTTGTAAATAAACTCAATTCAGTACCATAGCTCCGACTACACCACCTTAGGTTTAAACCAAGAGCATAGGTAGCTCTGAGTAACAGTTGCCACAGGCAAGACAGTGGAAGAACATAGAAGGAGGGTCGTAGACAGGTCATAATTCACACCTTCCGATCGTTTTCTCCCAGTCTCGGTTTCCATGAACCACAGATTTAGCTCAACACAAAATGGAAAGAGGATACATCAAACAATACAAACAATTAAATCAAACAAATACAGGTTTCGGTGCAGGTGGCAGTGACCTGTGTTGAGGTTAGTGTCTGGGTAAGCACGGGCTATTATCAAAGCAAGATTTACTCAAATAAATCTTGATGAAGCCCGAGTTCACCATACAACAGCAATAGGCTATTAACTGAAATTGACCACAACAACAAATCACCAAATGTAAATATCAATGTAGCCAAGATGCAAAGCCTCCGATGATGGCATATTTCATCCAACAAAATGATACACTGCTCATCTCAGCTCAGCCATAGACCAATGTAGCATCCAGATACGCTGATAAGTAGCACTAAAAAAAACTATATGTGGACACATTTCATCTGAATAACTCGCATTCTTCCAATGCGCGACGCTCGCAAACACACACATAATAATACGTGAAATATTACACACACAATAAATCAAGTTTAAAAAAACGTCCATACCAACAAATCTAAATGACTAAAAACTGCAGTTCAAAAGGTCAAAAAAGTCCAATCAAAATGAAATTCGAGCTTGATAAATCAAATGCATTCAAAGGTATATTGTCTATTGGAATGATTCGACAGTAGGCTTACAAAGGAAAATCCATTTAGGCCTACCTTTACTTGTAAATGAAGTTATTATTCGTCTGGTGAACCTCTTGGTGACAGCAGAACCCATGTCCATTATTTTATTCTGCATGCACACAGCAGGCCCACAGTTGTTGGAGATGCATTCCCAAGGCCTCTTTCAGTTCCATTTTCACACTGACACAAGTCATTCCCATTATATCCACAAAGTAAAAGTAAATGTCCAAGATGTGTATAAGTCTGGGTAAAAAGGATTCATTGGTAATGACGTTTTAGACAAGTGGACAGTAAAGTACTCACTGTTCGCCTGCTGGAGAGCCAGCAGAGAGGGAGATGGGTGGTCGCCTGTCTGGTCACGTCTTGTGTATAAAGCTCCTGGATGAACGTCTGTCTGGTCTTAAATTTTCACTATACACTGAACAAAAATATAAGCGCAACATGAAACAATTTCAAAGATTTTACTGAATTACAGTTCATATAAGGAAATCAGTCAATTGAAATAAATTAATTAGGCCCTAATCTATGCTTTTCACATGACTGGGAATACAGACATGCATCTGTTGGTCACACATAACTTATTTTTTTTAAGTAGGGCCGTGGATCAGAACATCAGTCAGTATCTGGTGTGACCACCGTTTGCCTCATGCAGCGCGACACATTGATTATGGCCTGTGTAACGTTGTCCCACTCCTTTTCAATGACTGTGCTGAGTTGCTGGATATTTGCTGCAAGTGGAACATGCTATCATACACGTCGATCCAGAGCATCCCAAACATGATCAATAGTTGACATGTCTGGTGAGTATGCAGGCCAAGTAAGAAATTGAGACATTTTTAGTACAGATCTTTGTGACATGGGGCCATGCATTATCATGCTGAAACATGAGATGATGGCAGCGGATGAATGGTACGACAATGGGCCTCAGGATCTCGTCACGGTATCTCTGTGCATACAAATGATCATCTATTAAATGCAATTGTGTTCGTACTTATGCCTGCCCATACCATAAACCCACTGCCACCATAGGGCACTCTGTTTACAATGTTGACATCAGCAAACCGCTCGCCCACACGACGTCATACACGCTACGCTGTCTGCCATGTGCCCGGTACAGTTGAAACCCTGATTCACCCAGTGAAGAGCACACTTCACCAGCATCCCAGTGGCCATCGAAGGTGAGCATTTACCCACTGAAGTCAGTTACGACGCCAAACATACAGAAGTCCACATACCGAATATACAATATCGGAACAGTAACCATAAAACTCTGAAGTATAGGCTGATTACAGTAGGAATATACAATCTACAGAGGGAATGTATCTATATAAGCAGAGGGAGGGATTCTGCCGTGGTAAGTACTGTATATACAGAGCATATACAGTGTTGTGCAGATTAGTATTTGAGGTCATTGATGACAACGTGCCTTAATGGGTCCAATGCGAAGTCACTTGAACCCTAAGAGCTCGATGGCCTGTTTATGAGGGTCACAGCATGGGGAAAGAAACTGTTCAGCTGGCAGGTGGTTATGGCTCATAATTGACCTGAACCATCTGCCAGAGCGGAAATGTCCGGGCTGGACAGGGTCGGCAATGATCTTACCTGCACTCTTCCTTGTCCTGGAGGCATATAGGTCCTTGATCGAGGGCAGGTGACAGCCGATGACCTTCTCGGCAGACCAGATGATGAGCTGCAGTTTGCCCTTGCAGTGGGCAGACGCAGACCCAAACCAGACGGTGATAAAAGAGGTGGGGATTGACGTGTTGAACCGAACAAGAATTGTCGGAGAGAGCTTGCGTTTCCTCAGCTGGTGCAGATAGTATCTTCTGTTGAGCCTTCTTGGTCCCCGCTGTCATGTTGTCCTCCCACCTGAGGTTGTAAGAGATTTATGGTCCCCAGGAATTTGAATGGCTTGGCCGTGCTGACGGCTGAGAAATCAACCTGTTGTGGGACTGTTTTCTGAAGTCCACCACCATCTCCACGGTTTTAACTATGTTGAGTTCCAGGTTGTTGCAACTGCACCAGGCCACCAGTCGGTCAGCCTCACCTCAGTACTTGGACCCCTCGCCGTCGGAGACGAGACAGACCAGGGTGGTGTCATCAGCAAACTTGAGTTGTTTGACAATGTTTGCTCCTCCAATGCTGTAAAGTGAGTAGAGGAGGGGGGAGAGCAGTAGCGGTTTTAGCTTGTATGGCTCCCTGGGCACAAATAAATAATCATAACATTTAAAACTATATAAATCTAAATATATATACAAAAAAAACTCATAAATACTACAAATTGTAGTATATAAATACAAATAAAAAGATAATCAAATTATTACACTATTACCCTATTGCTAATGTAACAGGGTTATATTGGTGATTCCCCTTGCCACTTTATTGTTAAGCCAATGGGTTTTTGGTTTGAGTTTGTCTTGCCTTCACCTACTCAACATGGCATCTTATTGGCTGGTTTGCGTAGCTTGCATACGAGGGGGGATGTTCCAGTTAGAATCGTCCCAGTGAACAAGCACCAAACCAGCGGTAAGTTGTTGGTTGCCAAGCACTGTACATCAAAAGTGATTCTTCTACTCTCAAGTGATGATTTAAATGTACAATTTATATCAAATTGTTTGTAAATGTTATTCGAACATCACATATAAGATGCAGCGGTTTTTGGAGAATATTTGTTGTGCATTTTGTTGTAAAGAATTCCCGCCACTACTAGCTAGCAACTTACTGTGTCTGGTGGGGGGGGGGGGTTCATATATTTTGTACAGTGCGTGAGTGCAGAGTTGGATGGTGAGACGTGCATTGCATGACGTGCAATTTTGTGCCATTCCTGACAGGTACATTGTTAAAGATATTATATTGTATATTGTAATTGTATTATTTTGGTAACTAGCCCAGTGAACAAGCACCAAACCAGTGTGTGTGAGTGCAGAGTTGGATGGTGAGATGTGCATTGCATGACGTGCAATTTTGTGCCATTCCTATCAGAATAAATCTACATGACTGGTGCTACATGTTGGAGTTCCGTGTCGATGACTGATTGTACACAACGCAAGAAGAGTACTGTTACACTAACAAAAAACACAAATAAAACTAAATTGCACAAATCCTATATCCCACAAATATACAAATAGAATAACACATTTATAAAGCAGAGAACCTGATTATTATTACACTATAGCACTTCAACTAATTTCATTACTAATTGCATTAGTACTGTACAAAGTTAGAGCTGCGCTATTTGATAGATTCCCCTGCTCCCCGTAACCCGGGCTTCCAGTGGGGAGACCTGAGGTATTTCTGAGTGAGAGACCTTCCCAGGCAGTAGCCTGCCTAGCTCACAAACTACAATCAGGGCACCCACTCCGACAAGGTTAATTGACCCACAGTCCCACACGGTGACATGATATCATTGACGTTTATTTAATTTTATAATATTTTTGGGGGGTGTGGGTGCCCGTAACGCCCTCGGCAATATGCCGCCCTGGACAGCTGTCCATTTCGCCTATGCCTAAATCTGCCACTGTGGGAGAGCACGCAACCATGAGGCACCCCCTTGCTGAGTGATAGGGAGTCTGAAAGATGTTGGGAGCTTGTGCTGTAGCAGGTCCAGAATGATTTTGTTGAAGGCTGAGCTAAAGTCCACAAACAATATCCTTGCATATGTTCTTGGGTTGTCAAAGTTTTGGAGGATGTAATGAAGGCCCATGTTGACAGCATCATCAGCTGACCTATTGGCTCTATAGGCAAACTGCATGGGGTCAAGGAGGGTGACTGTGGTGGTTTTGAGATGGGTCATGACCATGTGCGCAAATATTTTCATCAGGTGAGTGCCACAGGTCTGTAGTCGTTCAGGCCGGTCACCTTTAGTTTCTTCGGGATGGGGATGACGGTGGAGGATTTGAAGTAGTTTGGTACAGTTTATAGTTCCAGAGACTTGATTATGACAGTGAAAAAGGGGAAAGCTGGACAGTGCAGTGCTTTAGTGTGGCTGAGTTGACCCAGTCCGGGCCTGCAGCCTTCCTTCAGTTTTTCCTCTTGAAGAGCTTGTTCACCTCATGTTCTGTGATGACGTGGGAAGGGGAGGTGGAAGGGAGAGGGGAAATAATAAGTAGATGGGATTGGGGCAATGTGGCAGCAGGGGAGGTGGCGACCTGATGGCTGAGGGTGTTGCCAGCTGAGGGGCAAGATGGCTGAGGAGAATCTTGATGGCTGAGGGCCCTTTGTGATAGTTCTATAGTCCTCTTTGTTGTTGCTCCTATGTTTCACCTCTTTAGCTGAGCGCAGAGCTCTGAGTTCAGCAGTGAACCAGGGTTTATAAATAGAGTATGTCCCAATCAGTTGAGTACAGGCAGTACTTCAACTCCCCTATGGCCTAACTAGTCCATTTCCTCACTGTCTTCTTAACAGGCATGGCAGTTTTCAGCCTCTTTTTGTGGGGATGAGTTGGAGCATCACATGGTCAGAGATCCCCAGGGCCGCGTGGGGGGCAGCATGTTATGCTCCATTGATTGTGCTGTATACACTATCCAAAGTCTGGAGTGTGGCATTTCACCAGCTGTTTGTATCTGGGCAGCTCGTCTCTCAAAAAGGTACGATTAAAATCGCCCGGGATGGTAAGAGCTGAATCCGGCTATTTCCCTTCCCCCTCTGTGATCTGATCAGCAAGTAGCCGTTGTGCTGTGTGTTCGCGTGCGCTGGGCGGGATGTAAACACTCGCCAGGATTACGGACGCAAATTCCTGTGGTGGATAGAAGGACTTGCAGTTGATGAAAAAGGATTCCGGATCGAAAGAACATGATTTCAAAAGTTGTGACATCATTTAATGAGTTCAAGGAAATAATCAGTTCTGTATAGGTGAAATCTGGGCATATCTACCAGGCATATGTTAATTTAATCTTTATTTAACTAGGCAAGTCAGTTAAGGAAAATAATGTATTTACAATGACGGCCTACCCCAGCCAAACCCAGACAACACTGGGTCCATTGTGCTCCGCCCTATGGGACTCCCAATTATGGCTGGATGTGATAAAGCCTGGATTTGAACCAGGGACTGTAGTGACACCTCTGACACTGAGATGCAGTGCCTTGGGAGCCCAAGTGTATGTATCCATTCCATGTTTTCCATTCAATACCCAAACCCTGACTACAAAGTCAAATGTCACACCCTGGCCGAGAGGGCTGTGACAAAACTTAATTCAGTACCATAGATCTGACTACACACACCCTAGAGCATAGAGAGATCTGAATAACACTTCTACTGTACCATAGATCTGACTACACACACCCGAGAGCATAGAGAGATCTGAATAACAGTTCTACTGTACCATAGGCAACACAGGTTCTACTGTACCATAGATCTGACTACACACACCCTAGAGCATAGAGAGATCTGAATAACAGTTCTACTGTACCATAGGCAACACAGGTTCTACTGTACCATAGATGTGACTACACACATCCTAGAGCATAGAGAGATCTGAATAACACTTCTACTGTACCATAGATCTGACTACACACACCCTAGAGCATAGAGAGATCTGAATTACACTTCTACTGTACCATAGGCAACACAGGTTCTACTGTACCATAGGCAACACAGGTTCTACTGTACCATAGGCAACACAGATTCTACTGTACCATAGGCAACACAGGTTCTACTGTACCATAGGCAACACAGGTTCTGTACCATAGATCTGACTACACACACCCTAGAGCATAGAGAGATCTGAATTACACTTCTACTGTACCATAGGCAACACAGGTTCTATTGTACCATAGATCTGACTACACACACCCTAGAGCATAGAGAGATCTGAATTACACTTCTACTGTACCATAGGCAACACAGGTTCTATTGTACCATAGATCTGACTACACACTACCCATAGAGCATAGAGAGATCTCAATAACTCTTCTACTGTACCATAGGCAACACAGGTTCTACTGTACCATAGATCTGACTACACACATCCTAGAGCATAGAGAGATCTGAATAACACTTCTACTGTACCATAGGCAACGCAGGTTCTACTGTACCATAGGCAACACAGGTTCTACTGTACCATAGGCAACACAGGTTCTACTGTACCATAGGCAACACAGGTTCTACTGTACCATAGGCAACACAGGTTCTACTGTACCATAGGCAACTCCGGTTCTACTGTACCATAGGCAACACAGGTTCTACTGTACCATAGGCAACAGGTTCTTACTGTACCATAGGCAACACAGGTTCTACTGTACCATAGGCAACACAGGTCCTACTGTACCATAGGCAACACAGGTTCTACTGTACCATAGGCAACACAGGTTCTACTGTACCATAGGCAACACAGGTTCTACTGTACCATAGGCAACACAGGTTCTACTGTACCATAGGCAACACAAGTTCTACTGTACCATAGGCAACGCAGGTTCTACTGTACCATAGGCAACACAGGTTCTACTGTACCATAGGCAACACAAGTTCTACTGTACCATAGGCAACACAGGTTCTACTGTACCATAGGCAACACAGGTTCTACTGTACCATAGGCAACACAGGTTATACTGTACCATAGGCAACACAGGTTCTACTGTACCATAGGCAACACAGGTTCTACTGTACCATAGGCAACTCCGGTTCTACTGTACCATAGGCAACACAACACAGGTTCTTACTGTACCATAGGCAACACAGGTTCTACTGTACCATAGGCAACACAGGTTCTACTGTACCATAGGCAACACAGGTTCTTACTGTACCATAGGCAACACAGGTTCTACTGTACCATAGGCAACACAGGTTCTACTGTACCATAGGCAACACAGGTTCTACTGTACCATAGGCAACACAGGTTCTACTGTACCATAGGCAACTTAACTCCAGCCACTTTAATAATGGAAAAATGTATCACTAGCCACTTTAAACAATGCCACTTAATATAATGTTTACATACTCTACATTACTCATCTCATATGTATATACTGTACTCTATACCATCTACTGTATCTTGCCATCTTTATGTAATGCATGTATCACTAGCCACTTTAAACAATGCCACTTAATATAATGTTTACATACCCTACATTACTCATCTCATATGTATATACTGCCCAGCTAAGCATTCAAAATGTAATGAGTACTTTTGGTTGTCAGGGAAAATGCATAGAATAAAAAGTCCTATATTTTATTTAGGAATGTAGTAAAGTAAAATTGTAAGAATTCAAAAATATAAATAGTACGTTGAAGTATTTTTTCCACTACTGCTAGAATGTTGTTGAGCCATCCTCAGTTTTCTCCCATCTTAGCCATTGAACTCCGTAGATGTTTTAAAATCACCAATGGTGACATGCCTGAATAGTTTCCTTCCTGTCCTGTAGCGCAGTTCAAAAGGACTACATAATGTGTTTGGGTGGTTTAATACATCACCCATAACATAATTATTAACCATGCTTAAAGATATATTCAATGTCTGATTTATTATTGATACCAATCTACCAATCACTGCCCTTGATGAAGCTTTCTAAAAGATCCCTGGTCTTTGCAGTTGAATCAGTGCTTAAAATTAAGACTTGACTGGGGGACCTTAAGCAGTGTTCACATTGTCAGTTTAATGTGACTGTTCACATTGTCAGTTTAATGTGACTATTTTTTTGTTGCATATCCGATTCAAATCTTATTTTTCCTGCAGTCTGAACATGGAATCAGATATTTTAAGGCACATTTCAAACCACCTTCAAATCTGATTCCTGGCCATGTGACATGTCTGAATGGTCAAATCTGATTTATTTGTCCTCAAGTGGTTTTTAGACTTTTGTCATATCTTTTGCTTGCTAGCTTCTCTGTTAACAGTTTTGACAAGAACATGTGGTAGCTAAATAGCTTGTTTTTCCACAAACAAATGAGTGACTGTGCTAGAAAGCTGAACAGCTAGCTAGTTGACTGCTGTGGTTATCCATTGAGGCTTTAAAGGTGTTCTGATACTATGATTTTGAAAATATAAAACAACTGGGAAACGTCCATGGCAGTGGTGTCACCTTAGCTTGCTACCTAACTTCTGAGTGATAGGAAGCATGAGCACCACCAATCAGCCTACACCACTGCACACACACCTGTCATCACCATGTCGACTAACGTAAGCATGTCAGCAAATGACTGCTGGCTGAACAGACACAATCCCTTCAGGGCAGCTGCACCTCAAACAACATTTTCTTTAAAAAAGGGTTATAAAGGGGCAAGAAAACACAGACGGCCAATCACATATTTCAATGAATCACTGATTTTAAACACTCAATTAGGAATCTGGGCCAAAGCATGCACAGAAATTAGGGCATTCATCCCACCTGTGACACACACAAACACAAACACACACCATATACAGTAGTCATGGAAACGCATGCACACAGACATTCACAGAAATGCACACGAGTGTGCCCACTCACTCACACACACACACACACACACACACACACACACACACACACACACACACACACACACACACACACACACACACACACACACACACACACACACACACACACACACACACACACACAGCCAATAACCACTTTTTCCAAGGGCCACGCTGCCTGAGTTGAGTTTCCTTTGAGCGTAAGCACCACCGACACACAGAGCAATTGCTTATCCTGCAGGAAGCAGGAATGGCTGTGGACCCCAGAACAGACACATACACTTCCTAAACAAAACCTAATTTCTTGAATTACATTCATTTCATGTGCACTACATTCATTATGGGAGTCCAGTTAACCGACTGTCCTCAAGTTAAGGACCGAGGTGGTGGAGAGAATCTACAGGCTTGTTATTACGTCTCTTGTTCATCGCTGGTGCTCCTGTCACACTACATTCATTATGGCTTGGGGTGTTGGGGAGTCCAGTTAACCGACTGTCCTCAAGTGAAGGACCGAGGTGGTGGAGAGAATCTACAGATGATGTTCGGGCATATCTACTGACAATCCATCAAGTGAGTCACGCAGTTCTGCCTGGATAAGACAGAACCTATGATGATCAACAATGACTTTAGGACAGTTATTTACCATAATGTCCTCATTCATACTGTAAAATCACTACTGGTGTGGCAACGGTTCAAAGTCAGTACTTCCCTTGCAGTTCTGTAGCCCTCCCAGTTAGTGTTTCCCTTGTGCTTCCCTTGCAGTTCTTTAGCCCTTCCAGTTAGTGCTTCCCTTGCAGTTCTTTAGCCCTCCCAGTTAGTGTTTCCCTTGCCGTTCTGTAGCCCTCCCAGTTAATGTATCCCTTGCATTTCTTTAGCCCTCCCAGTTAGTGCTTCCCTTGCAGTTCTGTTCCCAGTTAGTGTTTCCCTTGCAGCCCTCCCAGTTAGTGTTTCCCTTGCAGTTCTGTAGCCCTCCCAGTTAGTGCTTCCCTTGCAGTTCTGTAGCCCTCCCAGTTAGTGTTTCCCTTGCCGTTCTTTAGCCCTCCCAGTTAGTGTTTCCCTTGCCGTTCTTTAGCCCTCCCCCTCTCAGTTAGTGCTTCCCTTGCCCTTGCCGTTCTTTAGCCCTCCCTGTTCTTTAGCCCTCTCAGTTAGTGTTTCCCTTGCCATTCTTTAGCCCTCCCTGTTAGTGTTTCCCTTGCCGTTCTTTAGCCCTCCCTGTTAGTGTTTCCCTTGCCGTTCTTTAGCCCTCCCTATCTCCCTATCCATATTTCATGAACCAGCTGCATGCGTGGAAATGGGCCGCTGTAGTAGAACAAATCTGGGCATAAACCCACCACTGGCTCCTTTAATGCTACAACTTACAGAGGAGCTATGCTGAGTTGTATTAATAATGCAGCTCTATTTCCACAGGGACAGAAAGGAGGGGAGCTTGATAGCATAACTTTTTTTTAAAGGTGGAGTCCTCGAGTGCAAAACGGGGAACAATGTTTCCTACCACGTCTGAACAGTCTGACTTACCTTCCGTTCGACAGTCACCCATCAGCTCCCTTCTCTAGCTTAGCTGAAGACTGAACTTTTTGTTGTTGTTGACCTTTGGATTATTTTGTATAAGAGTCCCATAGCCAGGCTCATCAGTTTGTCTGAAGGTGTTCACAGCCACATTTACACACTCCCACTACAATTATAGTTTCTGAGGTCCATTGTGATTCAGTCCCTCTGAATTGGGATACAGATCTACCTTAAACATACAAACCAATGCTTTTTTTTAAATAAAAAAACAATTTTGCAGTCGTCACGTGACCTATTTGTACCTACACTGAAACCACCAGCCGAATCTGTGTCAGAGAGAGAGCTCATGATAAGAAAATAGAGCAGCACCCACTGAAAATGTCAACATTTGTCAACAGTGCTCTCTTACCGTATGCTGCATTGGTCCCATAGACACGCAGATCACAAACCTGTTGTTTTGAAGGGCGGCGAAAGAATTTATCCCATTCAATCAAATAACTGAGAATTATGACAAATTGGATTTTTACACGCTGCACTCTTCAGCACTCTGCGATCCCGTTCTGTGAGCTTGTGTGGCCTACCACTTTGTCGCTGAGCAGAAATTTGACGAACTGACTTCCACTGCCAATGTTTGTCTATGGAGATTGCATGGCTGTGTGCTCGATTTTATACACCAGTCAGCAACGGGTGTGGCTGAAATAGCCAAATCTACTCATTTGAAGGGTTGTCCACATACTTTTGTATATATATATATATATATATATATATATATATATATATAGTGTATTTGTCACTTCAACCAGGGAATAAGACAGATCATAGAAGCAGAATGTGCAAAACTAACATTTTGAACAGACACTTACATTTTTTGTGTCAAAGAACATTGAGTGTTCTGTTCCCTCTTGTGATCTTTCAATGTGTCGGGAAGCCACTGGTTGAACAGTCTTAGGAATGTTCATGACTTAGACAATCTTGTTAAATTCTGAACTCTTACACTGAGTGTGATATTGAGTTGCACCCCTTTTTGCCCTCAGAGCAGCCTCAATTAATTGGGGAATGGACGTTACAAGGTGTCAAGCGTTCCACAGGGATGCTGGTCCATGTTGACTCCAGTGCTTCCCACAATTGTGTCAATTTGGCTGGATGTCGTTTGGGTGGTGGACCATTTTTGATACACATGGGAAAATGTTGATCTTGAAAAACCCAGCAGCGTTGCAATTCTTGACAAACAAAACGGGTGCGCCTGGCACCTATAACCATACCTCGTTCAAAGGCACTTAAATAGTTTGTCTTGCCCATTCACCCTCTGAATGGAACAAATGCACAATAAATGTCTCAATTCTCTTCCAGGCTTGAAAATCCTTCTTTAACCGGTCTCCTCCTCTTCATCTACAATGATTGAAGTGGATTTAACAAGTGACATCAAAAAAAAGGTTACTAATATTTTGTAAACTCAGTGTACATGTGTTCTTGTGTTCTTAGGGTAACTACATTGGGTACTGTGGCTGTAAAAATACAAATGATACTGAATGAATGATTGCAACACTCATAAAAGTGTTATGAACGGTTTCATATGAATTACTGTTGTATACCCTCATCAAGTACAGTGTTACCGGTATCAGCAGGCCCACAGTGTGGATTGAGTTCAGACACAGACAGTTTGGGAGGTGAACTCATAAAGAGGATGCCCCAATGAATGAAGTCAATCTATCCTAAACTGACCAGGGCCTCGTTTCCCAGTTGCGGATCAGCGCCTAGAGTGATATTACCACCTATTGCAGCAAATAGTCTTTAGAGATGTCTTATTATACTTACACAATAATAATGCATTACATCATGTCAGACATCATGAAACACATGAGGCAAAGAATTACAGATATTATCGTATGTGCAAAATCGAACTCAATAGATTGGACATATAATTGATTTCAATATGATTGAAATTGCCTATGTATCTTTCAATTGCAGTCATCTCGGTTTTCATTTGAAGCATCATTTTATCCTTCACTTGATTGTAACGATTGCAAGTACTTTGGCAACTTTGTATTTGTAGTCATCGGCGGCCACAGTCAGAAAGATAGCCTAAACATTTTGATTATATGTTTACAGCAAAGATCTTATTTGAATAAAGTGAAGCGGAATGCCAAAAAAAGCATCTAACAAGGCACTTTGGCTGCTCTATATTTCTATAGAGTGGTCTTTAGATATACACAAGTTTATAAGAGCCACGGCTACTAAATATAAATAGTAAGAAGGTTTGTTTGAATTTATCTGACAATTTGGAAATCCAAACATAAGGCCCCTCCAGCTGTTGACGCCACATACAATTTAAGAAAATCATCAAGGATAACACAATAAAGCTTAACAGCTTATTTTCATCGTGGTCCTTTTGAAGAGGGAAAGGTGGAATAAAACAAGGTGAGTCGGCGATTGTAATGACAACAGACAATTGTTGTTTGATTCACAACATCCGATAATTAATACAATTTCTGTTCCTAATAAACAGAAATTCCTCTCCACACAACGTTGGCCCACTCCAGCGCTCTTCCTGTGAGACAGGAGACGAGGGCGGCAACTCTCTCCCTTCCCGAGGGAGCTGGGTGCACAGTGACCAGGTAGAGGTCCAGTTGTAACAGGAATCCCTGGCACTGTGCTGCCATCCTATCATACTCCCTGGGAAGGGAGAGACGCATCCCACTGGAATTCTCTCCGGACGGGACGGGTGGAGGTAACCCCGGTTGTGCTGGTCGAGGCACTGGAGAAACGCCCTGTCTCTCCCAGCGGTCCATGGTTTGAACAAAGCAATACATCATGGCACCAAGTTGATTTAACATTGCCGAATGTTCTTGGATGCGCTCCTCGACTCCTCTAACCGGGGTACCTGCTCATATTGACTCCATGGTTTGGTGTGTAATTCTGTTAAGCGTGTGTAGCGGAGGCAAAGTCAGGTGCAGGAGAGCAGAGTGTAGCAAACAGGTGCACTTTAATTCCGTTCCAAATGACAACACAATAAAAACATACAAGTGACAAAACCAAGGAAATAACAAATAAGGCGCCTGACAAACCACATAACAATAAACAATTACACACAAAGACATGATGGGGAACAGAGGGCTAAATACATGTAGATTGATTGGGGAATCAAAACCAGGTGTGTATGGGACAAGACAAAACAAATGGACATGACAAATGGAGCGGCGATGGCTAGAAAGCCGGTGACGTCGATCGCCGAACGCCGCCCGAACAAGGAGAGGAGCCGACTTCGGCAGAAGTCGTGACAGATCCACTGTATTGAACGCCTTTTGGAGATCTAACATAACCATACCACAAAATTTCCCTCCGTCTACTTCCTTCCTTATGTGATCAGTCATATACAGTAGGCAGGTGTTAGTGGAATGGGATTTCGTGAAGCCAGATTGGAGCTCATATAATAGGTTATGTAAGGAAATAGAACTGTCAATCTGCTTGAATATAATCTTTTCCGTGACCTCCGATAAAGCACACAGGATTGACACAGGTCGAAGGTTTCCATGACCTAACTTATTCCCTAATCTATATAAAGGAATGACCCTTGCAAGTTTTAATTCACTGGGAAAACTAGTTAATTAATTGAAGTAGTTAATTCACTAGTTCAATAGACAGATTCACAATGTGAGTTACACAGGGGTGATTATTACCGCAGCATCCTTTAGAGATCTGTCAGGAATGTTGTCAAGACCAGTTGCTTTGGAATGGTTAAGTTGTTTCAGCCCCTCTCGCATAGTTGATTCTTTCAAATGAAAAATCATCTACTTGAATACCCTGCTGTGAGTAAAACTGCTGGAAATGACTCTCCCCATAGCAAACTGATTGATAAGGTAACTTGCTAACTAATGTATTAGCTATAGTTGTAAAATAGCTACTCAGACTATCTGCAACCATGGTCTTGTCTGATGTAAGCTTTCCTCCAATATCCAAGCTGAGCTTGAGAGCTTTGGTCTTTAATCTGTTACTGTAACCTAACAGCTTCAGACACTTCCATAATTGACTCGGATTTTTCCTATTTTTCAACTAAACTCAACAAAAAAAGAAATGTCCTCTCACTGTCAACTGCATTTATTTTCATCAAACTTAACATGTGTAAATATTTGTATGAACATAAGAAGATTCAACAACTGAGACATAAACTGAACAAGTTCCACAGACATGTGACTAACAGAAATTGAATAATGTGTCCCTGAACAAATGTGGGGTCAAAATCAACAGTCAGTATCTGGTGTGGCCACCAGCTGCATTAAGTACTGCAGTGCATCTCCTCCTAATGGACTGCACCAGATGTGCCAGTTCTTGCTGTGAAATGTTACCCCATTCTTCCACCAAGGCACCTGCAAGTTCCCTGACAGTTCTGGGGGGAATGGCCCTCACCCTCCGATCCAACAGGTCCCAGACGTGCTCAATGGGATTGAGATAAGGGCTCTTCGCTGGCCATCTTGCAGTAAATCCCGCACAGTACCAGCAGTATGTCAGGATGAGCCTGCGGGAAGGGTACCACATGAGGGAGGAGGATGTCTTCCCTGTAGCGCACAGCATTGAGATTGCCTGCAATGACAACAAGCTCAGTCCGATGATGCTGTGACACACTGCCCCATACCATGACGGACCCTCCACCTCGAAATCGATCCTGCTCCAGAGTACAGGCCTCGGTGTAACGCTCACTCCTTCGACAAAACTGCGACTCGTCAGTGAAGAACACTTTTTGCCAGTCCTGTCTGGTCCAGCAACAGTGGGTTTGTGCCCATAGGCAAAGTTGCTGCCGGTGATTTCTGGTGAGGACCTGCCTTACAACGGGCCTACAAGCCCGCTGTCCAGCCTCTCTCAGCCTATTGTGGACAGTCTGAGCACTAATGGAGGGATTGTACATTCCTGGTGTAACTTTGGCAGTTGTTGCCATCCTGTACCTGTCCCGCAGGTGTCATGATCGGATGTACCGTTCCTGTGCAGGTGTTGTTATACGTGGTTTGCCACTGCGAGGATGATCAGCTGTCCGTCCTGTCTCCCTGTAGCTCTTTCTTAGGCGTCTCAAAGTACGGACATTGCAATTTATTGCCCTGGCCACACCTGCAGTCGTCAGGCCTCCTTGCAGCATGCCTAAGGCATGTTCACGCAGATGAGCAGGAACCCTGGGCATCTTTCTTTATTTTTTTTCAGAGTCAGTAGAAATGCCTCTTTAGTGTCCTACGTTTTCATAACTGTGACCTTAAATGCCTACCGTCTGTAAGCTGTTAGTGTCTTAGTGTGGCTCAGTCGGTAGAGCATGGCGCTTGCAACGCCAAGCGTCGTGGGTTCGATTCCCGCTGAGGCCACCCATATGTAAAAAAGTAGTGGCCCCAGCCGACTTGTAAGTCGCTTTGGACAAAAGCGTCTGCTAAATGGGATATATATATATATATCTTAGCGACTGTTCCACAGGTGCATGTTCAGTAATTGTTTATGGTTCATTGAACAAGCATGGGAAACAGTGTTAAACCCTTTACAATAAAGATCTATGAAGTTCTTTGGATTTTTACGAATTATCTTATAACAGGGTCCCGAAAAAGGGACATTTCTTTTTGAGTTTATTTAGTCATTAAAATATTATTTCTTTGCCTTCTGTATCATCCTGTTGACCTCATTTCTTAATTTATTATAGTCTATAAATATATTATCTGCCCTGTATTTCGTAAACTCCAGAAAGCATTCATTTCTACACTTAATTGCCTTGAAAATGTTATAATTTATCCATGGTTCAGTTTTTTGCTTAAATCTAACTTTTTTTTTACTGGAGCCTGCTTTTCTACAGCATGTAAAAACAATGACTTAAAATGGCCCCAGGCATTCTCCACCCCATTGCATTTCAGTACAGCAGACCAGCCAATTTGCTCAAACAATTAACAAAAATATCTGCACTATAATTCTTCATAGCAAGTTATGAGAATTAAAAACTGTTTTCTGAGCCTTCCTTCTACAGAAGATGATGGAATGATCACTGGGCCCCTAGTTTACAACCCCACTCTTTTCTATCGTTGATCTATTCGACACCAACACAAGGTCAGTGATGGTTTGGGTAGAAGGACAGACCCTGGTGGGCTCATTAATCAGCTGGTATTAACTGTCACGCCTTGGTCTTAGTATTTTGTGTTTTAGTTAATTAGTTGGTCAGGCCAGGGTGTGACATGGGTTTATTGTTTGTTGTAATTCTTAGTGGGGTTTTTTAGTTATTGGGATTGTGGCTGATTAGGGGTGTGTGTTGCATAGGTTTGGCTGCCTGAGGCGGTTCTCAATCAGAGTCAGGTGATTCTCGTTGTCTCTGATTGGGAACCGTATTTAGGTAGCCTGGGTTTCACTTTGTATTTCGTGGGTGATTGTTCCTGTCTCTGTGTTAGTGTTCACCAGACAGGCTGTATAGGTTTTTCACGTTCCGTTTGTTGTCATTTTGTTATTTCATGTATCGTCATTTGTTATATTAAAAACATGAGTAACCAACACGCTGCATTTCGGTCCGACTCTCTTTCGTCAAACGAAGAACACGGTAACAGAATCACCCACCACACACGGACCGAGCAGCGTGTCAACAGGCAGGAGCAGCCCAAAGAGGAGCTGCGTATTAAGAATTTCTGGACATGGGAGGAAATCCTTGACGGGAGAAGACCCTGGGCTAAACCAGGGAGTGTAGCCGCCCAAAGGTGCAGCAGGTGAAGAGGAAACAGGAGCAGCCCAAAGAGGAGTACAGTATGGACTATACAACGTGGGAAGAAATAGACAGGTGGGCGGCCGACCCAGAGAGAGTGCCGGAGCCCGCCTGGGATTCACTGGAGCAGTGCGAAGAGGGCTATAGGAGAATGGAGTCGAAAAGAAAGACACGGTGGCGCAGAGCGAAGCCCCAAAATTTCTTAGGGGGGCTCAGAGGGGGAGTGGCTGAGTCAGGAGACAGACCTGAGCCAACTCTCCCTGTTTATCGTGAGGAGCCAAGGAGGAGACCAGAACCGGTGTTGGAGGTGAGCGAAGCAGAGACTGTGAAGGAGTTAATGGGGAAATTGGAGGAGAAAGTAATGAGGGAGTTGCTAGTTTGGTGCTTTAGGTATAAGATTCGTCCGACGGAGCGTGTCGGGGATTTAATGGCACCTGGGTCAGCGCTCCATACTAGTCCTGAGGTGCGTGTTAGTCGGCTGGTGAAAAATGTGCCAGCCTCACGCACTAGGCCTCCTGTGTACCTACCTAGCCTTGCACGTCCTGTGCCAGTCCTGCTCTCAGGCTCTCCAGTACACCTTCACGGTCCAGTCCATCCTGTTCCACCTTCACACACATTTACATCATTACATTTAAGTCATTTAGCAGACGACACCAGTCCTCCGATGGTAGCTCCCCAGGCTTCCTGTGCATGTCCTCTATCCAGTACCACCTCCACACCCCAGCCCTCCAGTAGCAGCTCCCGCACTAGGCTTCCTGTGCGTGTCCTTGGCCCAATACCACCAGTGCCAGCACCACGCATCAGGCCTTCAGTGCGCCTCGCCTGTTCAGCGCAGCCAGCGCTTTCTCCCTCTCCTGCGCTGTCGGAGTCTCCCGCCTGTTCAGCGTTTCTAGAGCCTTCCTCCTCTACAGCGCTGCCGGAGCCTCCTGCCTGTATGGAGCAGCTAGAGCTGCCAGTCTGCATGGAGCAGCCAGAGCTGCCAGTCTGCATGGAGCAGCCAGAGCTGCCAGTCTGCATGGAGCAGCTAGAGCTGCCAGTCTGCATGGGGCAGCCAGAGCTGTCAGTCTGCTTGGAGAAGCCAGAGTTGCCTGTCTGCATGGAGCAGCCAGAGCTGCCAGTCTGCATGGGGCAGCCAGAGCTGTCAGTCTGCTTGGAGAAGCCAGAGTTGCCTGTCTGCATGGAGCAGCCAGAGCTGCCAGTCTGCATGGAGCAGCTAGAGCTGCCAGTCTGCATGGGGCAGCCAGAGCTGTCAGTCTGCTTGGAGCAGCCAGAGTTGCCAGTCTGCATGGAGTTGCCAGTCTGCATGGAGTTGCCAGTCTGCATGGAGCTGCCAGTCTGCAAGGAGCTGCCAGTCTGCAAGGAGCTGCCAGTCTGCAAGGAGCTGTCAGTCTGCAAGAAGCCGCCAGAGCTGTCAATCTGCATGGAGCAGCCAGAGCCGCCAGTCAGCATGGAGCAGCCAGAGCCGCCAGTCAGCCAGACTCTTCCAGATCTGCCAGTCAGCCAGACTCTTCCAGATCTGACAGTCACCCAGACTTCTCCAGATCTGCCAGTCAGCCAGACTCTTCCAGATCTGCCATTCAGCCAGACTCTTCCAGATCTGCCAGTCAGCCAGACTCTTCCAGATCTGCTATTCAGTCAGACTCTTCCAGATCTGCCAGTCAACCAGACTCTTCCAGATCTGCCAGTCAGCCAGACTCTTCCAGATCTGCTATTCAGTCAGACTCTTCCAGATCTGCCAGTCAACCAGACTCTTCCAGATCTGCCAGTCAACTAGACTCTTCCAGATCCGCCAGTCAGCCAGGATCCTGCCAGTCAGCCAGGATCTGCCAGATCTGCTAGTCAGCCAGGATCTGCCAGGATCTGCCAGTCAGCCAGGATCCGCCAGTCGGCCAGGATCTGCCAGGATCTGCCAGTCAGCCAGGATCCGCCAGTCGGCCAGGATCTGCCAGTCAGCCAGGATCCACCAGTCAGCCAGGATCTGCCAGTCAGCCAGGATCTGCCAGATCTGATAGTCAGCCAGGATCCGCCAGTCAACCAGGATCTGCCGGATTCAACTGCCTGGCTGGGCTTCATCTCAGTACTGGGCTTCTTCTCAGTACTGGGCTTCTTCTCAGTGCTGGGCTTCTTCTCAGTGCTGGGCTGCCTCTCAGTACTGTGCTGCCCCTCAGTCCCGGGCTGCCCCTCAGTCCCGAGCTGCCCCTCAGTCCCGAGCTGCCTCAGTCCCGAGCTGCCCCTCAGTCACGATCTGCTCCTCAGTTCAGTGGGGTTCTGGGTGAGGACTATTCGGCCATGGTCGGCGGCGAGGGTGGATTATCCCAGGACGCGAAGGGGAGGAACTATGACATTTATGGAGTGGGGTCCACGTCCCGAGCCGGAACCGCCACCATGGACAGACGCCCACCCGGACCCTCCCTATGGTTTTGAGGTGCGTTCGGGAGTCCGCACCTTAGGGGGGGGTTCTGTCACGCCTTGGTCTTAGTATTTTGTGTTTTAGTTAATTAGTTGGTCAGGCCAGGGTGTGACATGGGTTTATTGTTTGTTGTAATTCTTAGTGGTTTTTTTTTGTTATTGGGATTGTGGCTGATTAGGGGTGTGTGTTGCATAGGTTTGGCTGCCTGAGGCGGTTCTCAATCAGAGTCAGGTGATTCTCGTTGTCTCTGATTGGGAACCGTATTTAGGTAGCCTGGGTTTCACTTTGTATTTCGTGGGTGATTGTTCCTGTCTCTGTGTTAGTGTTCACCAGACAGGCTGTATAGGTTTTTCACGTTCCGTTTGTTGTTTTTTTGTTATTTCATGTATCGTCATTTGTTATATTAAAAACATGAGTAACCAACACACTGCATTTCGGTCAGACTCTCTTTCGACAAACAAAGAACGCCGTAACATTAACAACAAATATTTGTTAAATTCTTAAGAGCTTTAAAAATAACATGGCCCTTTTTGAGCATATTTGTATTAAAATCACCAATAACAATAACCTTTGATTTACCAAAGTCTGTACAGTTGGAACAAGTCTCCTCCAACAACTCATAAAACTTGTACTGATCTGGTGGTCTATAACAGGTTCCAACTATAGTAGGTTTACATTTAAAAAATGTCCAACCACACAGCTTTAATCGTGTCATGATTTAAATCTGATCTATAGTTGAATCCAATATCTGATCTTTCATAAACACAAACTCCCCGCCGTTTGTGTTTATGTAAGATCAAGACTTGGAAAACCTTTTTTTAGAGTCAAGGTCTCTGTTGGAACTGTCAGCTGAAATTGTTCACTTGAGATGATGGTTGACTCCATGCAGTCCAATCGCCTCAATGAAGCTCCATCCAGAATTCACGTTGGCATTTGAAAGAGATGGTCGTTGCTCCTTCCCTTCTGACCCTCTCTATTATAGCAAATGGATTTATCGCTAGAAAATAGAACGGGGCACTAATGGACATCTCCAGACAGCAACAGGCATAGTGTAAATATTAGGTTTCCACCCTCTATTTGGCGTTTTTCCCCCGACCATAAACGCCCTTTTGGAGGGACAGTGGCTGCTGGAATATACAAACATGTTAAATAGGGTGTATTTCCTGTGGTCCTCTGATTAAAACCGCATACTTTGTCACAAGGACATCGACTTCATGTACAAAAAGGGCCAGTATCTATAAACGTTCATATAAAAGCGTAGATTTAAAAAACGCTTGCCAATACGCCAAACTTTCCGGCTGCCATCTTGGAGGTGAGATGTACAATTGAGATGCCTAACAAAGATCTTAATACAAAGTCTCTGGGAAATGAGGCCCTGGTTAGCGTGCTGTTCAGAGTACTGGAACTACCTGGTGGGGGGGGGGGGAAACATTCCTAGCCTGCCAGAAACCATTGTTGGTCGTGAGACATGGGAGAAGGAGCCATGAGCCACCAATGAGTCCTAACACAACATTAGGAAAGGGGGCTTTGTTTTTTGGAAGTAGTGCCATTATATAAGAAGAATGGTGGCACTTTCCGTTGGTATAACCCCTTAACAATACAAACCACTCAGTGAAACTGAAATCACATGTTCCCCAGAGCTTGACTGGGCTCCAGGCTCTACCCGTGTTTGCTATGACTCACTATAGAGTCATGTAACATTTATAATTATTTTAAACAGGCCAATTCATGTCCTGGGCCCCTTCATGTTTGTTTCAAGGTTAAATGCACCAACACAAATTTAGACAGTCAGAATGTCATCAGTACTGGCCATGCCATGTGTAGCTTTGACTATTAATTTCTAAGTTATTCTGATTGGATTTTGCAGGAAGTTTAGGGTTTTACACAGGCAGCCCAATGCTGATCTTTTTTCCACTAATTGGTATTTTGTCCAATCACAGCAGATCTTTTCGAGCAGATCCAAATATCAATTAGTGAAAAAAATATCAGAATTGGGCTGCCTGTGTCAACACATAGTAGAATGAAAAGATCCAGGTCAGTATGAACATTCAACCTGAGATGATGGTCCAGTAGGTGGGTCTATGCTGCGATGAAAAGCCTGGAAAACTGCTAATTTCTAGTCAGACACCTTGGAATGAAGCTGAAATCTTAATTCATTTCCATTACATTTCGAACAAAACATGCAGACCCGTGTTTTGCCATTTGTCAAGTTGCCATCGGGGTGATTGCATTCCTATGTGACTTCATTAATGAATTCTCAATGTGATCTCTAGAGCAGAGCACCAACTGCTGGGGATCAGAGTAAGAACGGGGTGAGGATGAGAACAGGCATCAGCAAGCACATTCGTCCACAGCAGGCCTGGGTTCAAATGCTACTTGAAGTTACTTCAAATACTATGAGTAGCCTGTTAGTGCATGTGTGCTATATAGGCCTAAAGGCGTCTGCATGCTTCCCAGACAAAACAGTTTGGAAGAGTTTGTGCATGCTGTATATTATGATGACATTTTGTGACTTTTTTGTTTGTTTGTTTTGGACTTCCGTAAGGGTTTTGACGGCTGTTCGGGCAAACTAAAAAATTTCTCAAGGCAAGCCGAAGTCGGTAGTCGAAGTCGGTAGCCTAAAGCCGAAGTCTGTGCCTCTTCATCGGGAATTGGTCAAAAGTAGGGATTCTTCAATAAAGTCTTTGTTGTCATTCAATGAAAAATGACTCGTTATCATGCGTTTTTTTTCCATTGAGAAATACTGCACCAAATATCTTAGTTAGATGTAAAATTGTGCGACTAAGATCTCCAAGGGAAAAAAAAAACTAAAAACGTATGAGTTATCTTAGATTAATTCTAACTATTTTGAGGAAGTGTATACTGGTTACGGTGTCTCAAAATGGACAAACAGTACTAGGTATTTTAAGGGAGTATGCGAGCACAATCGTTCAGTTCGACAAGCTGAGTTCGACTAGGCGCCACCCAGACTGAAGCATGCTGACATCTTAAGGCCGAGACAAGAAGAAGACATAGTAGCAGAATAAATTCAAACACACCTTTGTTTCATCACAGAACTGGAGAGCAACATCTGTCTGGTGAAGTCCACAAAACATATTGCATGTAACAAATAGTTACATGACCTCCAGCATGGTCAAGAAAATGAATGTCGCCGACTTTTCTGCTCTAATAAACAACTATTGACTTAGATCCATGGAAGTCACCGCAAAGTCGCAAAGAAAACAGGCGCTGCCTCAACTATTCCTGTACCAGTTTAATTTCAACCTTGTGTGTGTGTGTGTGTGTGTGTGTGTGTGTGTGTGTGTGTGTGTGTGTGTGTGTGTGTGTGTGTGTGTGTGTGTGTGTGTGTGTGTGTGTGTGTGTGTGTGTGTGTGCAAGTAGAAAACACATGTTGACTTAAAAACATGTTGACTCGAAAACATGTTGACTTTCATGGGCAACGATGTGCCAGGCAAGCTAGTTGAAATTAGCCATCAACATCTAGACACTTTTATTTGTTCCGACAGGACCAAAGCTCACTTAGTTTAACTCAATGCAGATTGGCTATTATTTTATACTTGTTTTATCAATGGAAGCCAAACGCTTGCTGGCTTCCCTTGCATTCAATTCTACGGGCGACAATAGTGTCATACTGTTTTCGACCAGACAGATGGGCTACAAATACTGAGTCAGAGGGGGTGCTGTTTCATTAGCCCCCAGAAAACAAAAGGTGATACCACTCTCCCAATTACTCGAAGTAGAGATTCAGTATAAAAGGTATTGATGCTAGTTATTCAAACGCAGCACCTATAACGACTCTGAATGTAGTGTAAAGGTAACAAACTAAAACTCCAAGTCCTGCTATATTCCAGGACATGAAAGTCAGGTCTATAACGCTTAAGACTTGACATTCTTTTTGTCACAGAAAGATAGATCCAGGAGCGAGACGTCGCCACTGATGTGCATATTGATGGGATTGTCAGCGTGTGTGTCTGTGGAGCAGGATGAAGGGGACATCTGAAGCGGAACGGTGGCTCTGAGAGATAAGGAACTAGGCTAGGTAACCTATGGGGTTTGGTGGGTGGAGATGACAGGGGATGATGGGGGGGGGGATTAGGAATTGGAATTCAGATCAAACAAATTAAGAGCCATCCCAGGAGGGCCACTGAGGGGATTGAGAGGGTCTGTCTGTCTGTCTAAGACTTATACCAGGGATGGAAAGGAAAACAGTCTCTGTGCAATAAAAAAGGCTGGCTTATCTGCATAACTTCACCCTGTAGCTCACTGTTAGTGTTTCAATAAATTGAAATATTGATAGAAGGTCCAGGATAAATATTATTTAAAGGAATTAAATTTGCTTTATGTCTGCTATTTCAACATTCTGTCCCCCTTTCATTCATTTGATGATGATCTATACTAGGCATTATATCGTTAAAAGTTAATGAATTGAATGAGAAAGTGCACACTGTCAGAATACCGTACAGCTATGGCAGTAATACTTTCTGTCTCCCTGTCTCCATCTTTCTTCTCTCAGACAGCACTTCTCTCAGACAGCAGTGACTTTCTCTGACGTTATCATCCATCAAGGGGCATTAGGGTGCTTCTTCGGAAGGTTAGAGCCCTTAAACCTGATCTTGTGCAATCTGGGCCCCAATGATAAATGTTTCACGCAGCTAAGACTCCCCCCATCTAGCAGTCTCATAAAATAAAATTCACCCACACCCCAACAATCAGCTGCAGTGGCTGAAGCAGCATCAAGGCCGCCTGGCCTCCAATGGCTAAATATCAGCACTTCTGATGGTTAATATTTCCTCTCGTGACATTTTAAGGGCTTCCTGGTCAACAAGGAAAAGGGATGTGCTTCGCTCGCTACTGAGAGGGTAATATGATGACAATGTTGGGCATTAGCTGTGAGTACAGAGCAGCCCCTCAGAGCATCAGAGAGTACAGCATTTTGCTGGTACACTTTTTAAACAAGGCAGGTCAATGTCAAAGGCAGGTCAATGTCACCGAACTTCTTGAGGATGAAGTTGGTTGTCTGTGTTCAGCTGCATTCTATGAATGTATAGTTTTGATGTGTGTACCTTTAGCTAATATTCTCCTTCAGGGTTAGAATAGGAGTTATATAGCAAACACTTATTTTAAGCAAATACCAGCTTCTAGCAACTTCTTGTCTTTCCATTCTCCTATTTGGAAAAGATATGACCTGTAAAGCACTTTCGACAAATCTTGTGTTGAATTGTTTTCATAATAGCAATGTTTTGTGGTGCTACCATGACAACCTTCTGACAAGCTGGGAGTATTCACAGTTGAATACAGGCTGGAGCGATTGTACTGACTGCTAAACAGACAGGCAAATCTTCTAATGTGTCTCAGAAAACTGTCAGCAAAGTCTAGTGGGACTGTCTTATCTATTGAAAGAGAAAGGGATTTCTTATGCGAGTCCCCTAAATCCATTTTTGTCATTACTGAGTTTTGATCATTTGCAGAGGCAGACACTAGCCCTTATCTGGCCAGGTGCATACAGTCATTAATCATTTTGCGGTGTTCAGATTGGGCCTGAGAATAGGACACCTGTGTGCCTCACCGTAACATCCCACCTGATCATCCTTGTTATTATCTGTGTTTGGCCGGGGGGGCACTATCATCTTTCATCCTCTCCCTTTTTTGCATTGCAGTGAAACTAGAACTGTTTCTCTCGACACTAGGGTGACACAATCTTCTCGAATACAATATGACTCTGTCTGGGATATGAATAACAGGCCTAAATGTTCTTTGCATATCAGAAGAGTGAAATGTCTTGTTTCTATATGTGCATGGTTGATTTGTATGCTGTTGTTTTCTTAGTTTTGCTGTTGGCATACCCAATACATATCCAATATCCATTCAGTCATCTCTATCATCTCACAGCTGGTTAGACAGTGTTAATAAATGCAACAGTACACATACAGTGAGAATGTCTGCCTGTCAGTGACGGGTGATGAGGAAGTGAAACTACCAAGCTGCTCGTCTGCCAGTTCATCCTTATACCCAATGACAGTCGGTTTGGCCTGGGGTTTCCTTTGAAGAATTGTGTCAGCAGCAGCCAGGATTCTTTAGATTTCCAAATTCAGATTTGCCGCTCTAAAGGTTTCCCTGGGGGCAGTGGAGGATTTAGGCATAGGCGACATAGGCAGCCGCCCTGGGAGGCATGTCAGAAGTACGAGATGGGGAGCGGGCAGGGGTAGGTTGACCTCAGGTCTCCCCACTGGAAGCCCGGGTTACGGGGAGCAAGGGAATCTATCAAATAGCGCACCTCTAACTTTGTACAGTACTAATACAATTATTAATGAGATTAGTTGTGCAATTGAATTTGTGTGTTTCTTGTTTGAAGTGCAATAGGGTAATAATCAGGTTACTTATTTTTTATATTTATCTTATAGTCTTATTTTTGTATATATATTTAGATGTATATAGTTTTAAATGTTACGATTATTCATTTATGTAGTTCCAAATGTCTGAATAAAAACTACAGTTAGTGCAGAGTGGTTATATTTTATTTGGTGGGGGTGGGGGTTCGCCCAGGGAGCCATACAAGCTAGAACCGCCACTGCCTGGGTCACCTGCATCATATCACCTAGGCTGGCTATCACTCCCTGATCTACCACCCTCTTCTCTGGTCTACTCTGCTCCCTCCACCCCTGTACTCAGCCAAGATAACTGGGTAGAACTTATGACTGGGTAGGACTTATGAATGGTACCGGGTGGTTTTGGTTCTTCAATTTAAAACTTCTCTAGGATAGGGGGCAGCATTTGGAATTTTGGATGAAAAGCATGCCCAAATTCAACTGCTTGCTACTCATTCTTTTTTGAGGTCACTCTCTTTTCAATGGATTTTCATTGGGAATCCAGATTTCTAAGGGACTTGCTTGCAGTTCCTACCACTTCCACTGGGTGTCACCAGTCTTTAGAAATTGGTTGAGGTTATTCCTTTGTGTAATGAAGAAGTACGGCCATCTTGAATGAGGGTCACTTCATGTGTACTGTTTGATAGAGGCGCATGACCAGAAAGCATGCTTCAGTTTGTTTTCTTCCTGTATTGAACATAGATCATCCCGTCTTCAATTTTATCAATTATTTACTTTAAAAAATACCTAAAAATACCTAATACCTAAACTACAAAAGTAGTTTGAAATGTTTTGGCAAAGTTTACAGGTAACTTTTGAGATATTTTGTAGTCACGTTGCGCAAGTTGGAACCGGTGTTTTTCTGGATCAAACACACCAAATAAATGGACATTTTGGATATATATGGACGGAATTAATTGAACAAAAGGACCATTTGTGATGTTTATGGGACATATTGGAGTGCCAACAGAAGAAGCCCGTCACCGTAGCACCTTACCGTGGCTCCTTGCTGCACTCGCATTAACAGGTAGTCAGCCTGCCACGCAGTCTCCTCGTGGAGTGTAATGTAATCGGCCATGATCGGTGTCCAAAAACCCGATTACCGATTCTTATGAAAACTTAAAATCGGCCCTAATTTAAAATCAATACACAAGTATATATTTTTAAACCTGCATATTCAGTTAATATTGCCTGCAAACATTAATTTATTTTAACTAGGGAAATTGTGTCACTTCTCTTGCGTTCTGTGCAACAGAGTCAGGGTATATGCAGCAGTTTGGGCCGCCTGGCTCGTTGCGAACTGTGTGAAGACTATTTATTCCTAACAAAAACAGCCAACTTCGCCAAACGGGGGATGATTTAACAAAAGCGCATTTGCAAAAAAAAGCACAATCGTTGCACGAATGTACCTAACCATAAACATCAATGCCTTTCTTAAAATCCATACACAGAAGTATATTTTATTAAACCTGCATATTTAGTTAAAAGAAATCCAGGTTAGCAGGCAATATTAAACTGGGGAAATTGTGCCACTTCTCTTGTGTTCATTGCATGCAGTGTTAGGGTATATGGAACAGTTTGGGCCGCCTGGCTCGTTGCAAACTAATTTACCAGAATTGTACTTAATTATGACATAACATTGAAGGTTGTGCAATGTAACAGGAATATTTAGACTTATGGATGCTACCCGTTAGATAAAATACGGAACGGTTCCGTATTTCACTGAAAGAATAAACATTTTGTTTTTCGAAATGATAGTTTCCGGATTTGACCATATTAATGACCTAAGGCTCGTATTTCTGTGCGTTATTATGTTATAGTTAAGTATATGATTTGATATTTGATAAAGCAGTCTGACTGAGCAGTGGTAGGCAGCAGCAGGCTAATAAGCATTCATTCAAACAGCACTTGCGTGCGTTTGCCAGCAGCTCTTCTCTGTGCTTCAAGCATTGAGCTGTTTATGACATCAAGCATATCAACTCCCTAGCTAGTTAGCGGGGTGCGCGGTAATGGTGTTTCAATCGGTGACGTCACTCCCTCTGAGACCTTGAAGTAGTTGCTCGGCTTTTGTGGAGCGATAGCTGGTAGCTGTCGTCGATGTGTTCGTGGTTCGAGCCCAGGTAGGGGCGAGGAGAGGGACAGAAGCTATACTGTTACACTGGCAATACTATAGTGCCTATAAGAACATCCAATAGTCAGAGGTATATGAAATACAAATGGTATAGAGAGAAATAGTCCTATAATTCCTATAACAACCTTCTTACCTGGGAATATTGAAGACTCATGTTAAAAGGAACCACTTAGCTTTCATATATTCTCATGTTCTGAGCAAGGAACTTAAACGTTAGCTTTTTTACATGGCACATATTGCATTTTTACATTCTTCTTCAACACTTTGTTAATGCATTATTTACACCAAATTGAACATGTTTGATTATTTATTTGAGGTATCGGCATTGAAAAATCATAATCGGTCGACCTCTAAAGCAAAGTGCATCTTTAAAAGTTCTTCAAGTATAAATGACACAAGTTACCATATATCGCCATAGATGACCTGTTAATTAACAAAATTACTGAAGATTCTGCTGACTTTGGTAAATTACCGGTAGCTTTGCAGCCCTAGGCCTACTCAATATCCAACACCACTTTTATCCCTGGAGTAATTAGACAGCATCGCAGATAACCTCAGAGAGGGAAGCATCCGACATTGGAAATGAAAACAGCCCATAGACAAGCAGAGGAACATCATTTGTACCTGGTTCGAATTACAAGTCAGTAATGTGTACTTTTTATCGGGCCCATGCAGCGAATCCCGCGCCTCCCCTTAGACACACAACCCATCGCTTTGTTTATCCATACACTTTTAGAAATCAATCCCCATCGCTCTCAGTAGAGAGAATGGATGTGTGGGATGCAAGAAAACGGTGTATGTTCATCCCACCCAATCTCAAACAAAGCAGAGCTTAAGTTTAACATGGAAATAACAAACAGGGTTTACTGTATGTGCCATCTGTCTTGTGATATATACAGCAGTTCCACTCATCAAGGGGTTAGAAGTAACATCGTGGGTGACTCAGCCACCACAAGTGACACACAGTGCAGAAGTCACAGTGTAAATGGGACCGCAGGGTTATTATTCCATTCACTGTCCCAGACAGAATAGTCTGAATAAACATAGAGAGAGGCAGACAGAGGGAGTGGAGCTGGAAACCTAAGAAGGAGATGACAGATGTGTTTTCACTTGGCTATTGGGTGGGGGGGCAAGGGGAATGGGAGTGAGTGGATGGTGGGTTTGGGGGTGAGGTTCAGGATTTTGGGGGAGAATGAAATGTGCTTCAGTGTGCGTCCACTTGTCTGCCTTGCTCTGGAGGACTAGTCTCAGCCTCTTTCCTCCTCTAAATATCGTCCAGTCTCAACCCTCTACACCTGCCTACTGCCACACGGATATAATTAAGTAACTGTCTATAGGTAAAGCTTGCTTGAAAGTGAATCATTTAGGTTTTTTTCATTCTTTAAGAAGAGAAAAGTGCTGTTACCTGTCCTGGAAAAGTAGATACTTTCATCACATTTTGTCAAACAGATAATCAGAGGTTATTCTTGATGCTGCAGGACAAGATTTCCCACATTGTTGTGCTTCCTTCATTGTTTCTAAAGGACTTTTAGACGAAAGGCTGAGATAAATGTACCTCTCTGTGGTCTATCCATCCCACTGGCCAAACTGGGAGACTTGGCCCTGTCATCCTCCCCCAGTAGCAGGGTGTGAAGCAGCTCTCCTAAAGTCCCTATCTGTGCCCACAGCTCTATCTGCCGCCTACAGACATGACCCTGGAGCTGTCTCCAGTGGCAATTAACTCTGCATACATCATAGATCGTCAGTAAATGTTTACCTTGCGATCATCTTTATCAAGTTCTGTCTTCCCCGCCTTTCCTCCACAGCTGACACTCACAGGTCACAGCCGCTACACCACACATAATCACACAGGAGAAGTTGTGATGGACATTTTCTGACACCGCATTCGTAACAATCAATCAATCAAATGTATTTATAAAGCCCTTCTTACATCAGCTGATGTCACAAAGTGATATACAGAAACCCAGCATAAAACCCCAAACAACAAAAATGCCAGTGTAGAAGCACGGTGGCTAGGAAAAACTCCCTAGAAAGAAACCTAGAGAGGAACCAGGCTATGAGGGGTGGCCAGCCCTCTTCTGGCTGTGCCGGGTGGAGATTATAACAGAACATGGCCAAGATGTTCAACAAGTTGGTTAAAGTGAGATTGACCACTCCCAACCCATCATACACCCACTTTAAAACCCTTGATTAGAGGTGGGGGTGCATATAAAGAACTGGGCATGCCTCTATCTTATTTTGTTGTGCTTGGGGGGAAAAAGTCCCTCCCAGCAATGATCATCAGAGACTGAGGGGGATTTGAGATGACTGTTTGCATATTAAATTCCTCAAAGCAGTGGTTTAGTCATGTCATTAGTGAGTATGCTAGTTTGTGGACCACTGACAGGTTACTACAGTGTGGTTGGGGGGCCGAACCGCAGCCTCGTTGAGCAGATTGAAATCGATTGAAATCGATCCCCTTTAATGTCAACTGCCTTTTTCCATCTCCCTCTCCCTACTCTCTTCTGTCTGGCACGGGGAGGCATTGCTGTGGTAAAAACAATGAGAGATGGAAGTGGGCAATTCCTCAGCCTGATTCCAATATGGATATGATCAGAGACAATGTACGCCTGAGATCTGTGGCCTGTCTGGGGACCCTTTCCATAGTTTTGCACCAAGTATGTAGGCACAGACCCCTGCCACCAATCAATCAGATTCACTTGGAAATAAATCATGGTAGAGGATGGGCGTGTGCAGAGATAAGTGCAGGGGCCCTGTCGGCAGGCTGAAAACATCTCTTTCCACCGCGGTCAGGAAACAAGGCTTGTCTGACCCTTAAAAGCATGTGTGGTAGATGTGGGGAGGCATGAAAAATTGATCCCAGCGGGAATTCCTGCTGACCTCTCCCTAACTGCCAGGCTGTGATTCCAGCACTCTAAATGGGCCCTTTTAAAGGATTATTTCAGCAGACTGTTACTGGAGCGGAGGAGGACCCCACCATTAAAATGCCCATTGAAATGCCTGGATGAAGAGAACACTGCATTATTCACTTCAGTTTGTGCATTGCTTTGCTAATGGCTTGGCGGTCTACAGCACTAGAGTGAAGAAAACCAAACACAGTCACTGGACCACACAGATCCAAAATGGCTGCCTCATGGTGCCTCTTCTGCAGATGGCCTGATGAGGGCTCTCAGAAAGGCATTTGGAGCAGCCAGATTAACAGACCAGTGGTGTGAATATTGAGCCAGCCCATGCCAAGGAATATACAGAGCTCTGTATTCAAACACCAATCCAATCTTGCCTTACACAAATACAGGACGATCAGCATTCACTGGCTTTTCCATTGCTGACATTATTAATGTGGCAATCAACAGCCCATTACAGTATGGTAGGGCAGGGAATATATTATGGATGTGTTTCTATATAGGCTGGTCGGTCATGAGGCTGGGACATCCAAACTGGAGACATGGGCAAGAATAGAGTTTCACTTAGTGTTAATTGACATGGACCTATTGGAGTTAGATGAACTACATTACTCCTTCTCCTCCTCTTAATCCTCCCACACCACCACCACCACCACCTCCCTCTACTTCACTGCATCCACATACTGTACATTACTAGAGGATGTTGGTATGGGCCCATACAGGCGTTATGTGCTTCTGGACAGTGGTGTGTTGTTCTACGTTGTCAAGGAACAGACTTTTGAGTGTTATTCTTCAGAACTTCAGGGATTCTGGAAAGATGGGACTCAAATAATAAATATTTTTCTAAATATTAAATTAACAACATTTGACATATAGATAACTGACAAAATAAAGGGTGTTGGGCCACCATGAGCCATCAGAACAGCTTCAATGCACCTTGGCATAGATTTTACAAGTGTCTAGAACTCTATTGGAGGGATGCGACAAAATTCTTCCACAAGAAATTCCATAATTTGGTGTTTTGCTAAGGTTGGTAAAAAAAAAGCTGTCTCAGGTTCTGGTCCAGAATCTTCCATAAGTGTTCAAATAGATTGAGCTCTGGTGACTGAGACACACACACACACATACCGTTTAAACTCCCTATGCTCTTTTGAGACCCCACTTTCAAAGTCCCTGAGATCTCTTCTTCCGGCCATGGAAGCCAAAATAATGGTCAATTAAACATTTTATACATGACCCTAAGCATGATGGACTGATAATTGCTTAATTAACTCAATATACTTTGTATCCCTCATTTACTCAAATGTTTTCTTTATTTTGGCAGTTACCTGTATATATTTTGTTAGAGAAAAAGTATCAGCTAACACACCATGTAAAGAAATGCCAATTTATGTATTTATTTTGTATAAAATGCAATACATTTGATTTATGTCAACTCTGTCAGACACCATAAAAACATATGTTTTTGGGAGATGCTGGGTTATCACATATCTGTTCGCAAAATATCCTTTTGGTGGATACCCAGACGCAAAGTCAGCTATATCTGTTGAGTGATTGGTTGAGACTTCTTGGATGTGTGACGTCACACCGACTCCTTGCCAAAACACAAAACATGATGGATAGTTTTTCTATTGCCTCAGATCTGAAACCAATAGTAACCACCAACTTCACTAACAGTTAGCTTAAAATTAAAAAGACAAATCTAACATACTAACTCCAATAACATTGTCATCTCAGCCATTTTCTTGTAAAACAGCTCCGCTAACAACTAAAATGCTAATATCCAGAGATGTGGACTCGAGTCACATGACTTGGACTCGAGTCAGACTCGAGTCACAAATATGATGACTTGAAACTCGACTTTGACTTTAACACCAACGACTCATGACTTAACTTGGACTTGAGCCTTTGACTCGAACTTACTTGATACCCTTCCCAAGCCCAAATATTAGAAACAATGCTATTAAAAACAGTGTGCAGCGCATCAACTCTTCATTTAATGGATTACAGTTTGAATCTGACAGCAGCTAGTCAAATTGTGCCAGCCGAGAAAACGTTGAGCGTGGCATTGCATAGGAACGTCGGCGGGTGAATTCAGATGGAGCCCTTGGAAAGATGATACCCAACATGATTATGTTCTGATATAAAGACGCTGTATCAACGGATTGCAACCTGCAAAACATGCGGGAAGAAAATGACAGACGGAGGAGCATCAACCTCCAACTTTGTTTGACATTTGAAGTTGCACAAGAAACACACATTTAAAGCAGATACATACTGTCACGCCCTGGTCGAAGTATTTTGTGTTTGTCTTCATTTATTTGGTCAGGCCAGGGTGTGGCATGGGTTTTTGTATGTGGTGTATTTTGTATTGGGATTGTAGCTTAGTGGGGTGTTCTAGATAAGTCTATGGCTGTCTGAAGTGGTTCTCAATCAGAGGCAGGTGTTTATCGTTGTCTCTGATTGGGAACCATATTTAGGCAGCCATATTCTTTGAGTGTTTCGTGGGTGATTGTCCTGATGTCCTTAGTGTCCTGATGTCCTTGTTCTGTGTTTATTTACACCAGTATAGGCTGTTTCAGTTTTCGTTACGTTCTTTGTTTTGTAGTGTTTGTAATTGATTCGTGTTTTTCATTTGTTTATTAAACATGGATCGCAATCTACACGCCACATTTTGGTCCGACTCTCCTTCCCACCTAGAAAGCCGTAACACATACAGTGAGGAGAACAAGTATTCGATACACTTCCAACGATGTAGGTCCTCCTACCCACAAAGCATGCAGAGGTCTGCAACCTCCACCATAGGTACACCTCAACTGCGAGACGGAATCCAAAACAAAAATCCAGAAAATCACACTGCATGATCTCCAAGCAATCAATCAAGTCGTGGATAATATAGCCGACAGCTATATAATTTATAACTTTGCTAGTGTAGCATGTAGGCTAACGTAACTTTAAATCAATGAGCCTCCACACAGTCAGTCAGTGTGGGAACGTGATCATTGCACCCAAGATTGAGCTACAACTGGATAGGCAGTTGGTAGCCTAAATCCTGCCTGTTACTGCTGTTTCTAAAGCCATTGACATACATTAGCCTACTGTAACCATACACACAGGGGGTATGTGTGCGTGTGTATGTGTTGTGTACAAGCCTACATTGCCTGATTGCGCCCCAAAGCGATCCTCGATAGTTGATCGCTATGGGGGGGGGGGGGTCTTTCTCATGGCTACCCATGTATTTCCATGGAAATATAAAGTTTATTTGGAAAGTAATAGATATATATATTTTTAAAAGCATTCATCATTTGTGTAAATGTAATATACTAACTATTACTCTAGTCAAAAATATGAAATGGTATTACATTTGGTGAAGAAGACATTATGACTTGTTTAGGACTCGAAACTCAATGTTTAGGACTTGAGATTTGACTTGTACTACCTGTGGTGTCAAAGGTTGTTGAAAAGTGTGTAGCAGAACAACTGATTGCCCACCTCAACAACAGCCCCTTCACATTACACTCCATGCAGTTTGGCTTCAGAGCGAAACACTCCACAGAAACAGCCAACTGCTTTCTTCTGGAAAATGTGAAGTCCAAGATGGACAAAGTGGGCGTTGTTGGGGCTGTGTTTCTGGACCTAAGGAAGGCTTTTGATACTGTTAACCATGAGATTCTCATCACAAAATTGTCCAAGTTCATCTTTTCCCCCGATGCCTTGATGTGGATGAAATCATACCTTGAAGGCAGAACTCAGTGTGTCAGAGTGAGCAATGAGCTGTCTCCCACTCTTAGCTATGATGTGGGCGTGCCCCAAGGGTCAATACTGGGGCCCCTCCTGTTCAGCCTGTACATTAATGATCTGCCTTCTGTCTGTACTGGGTCTGAAGTTCAAATGTATGCAGATGATACAGTGATAATGTGCATGCAAAGAACAAGCTGCATAAGAACTTACTGTAATGGTCCAGGTTACAAATGGTTCAGTGACTTGTGTTTGCATCTCAATGTGAAGAAAAACTGTTTGCATGTTCTATGATACTCCCACACTTAACATACTGCTTGACTAGTTGGGCCTAAGCTTGCTGTACAACATTAAAACCTATTCAGTCTGTCTACAAACAGGCTCTCAAAGTGCTTGATAGGAAGCCCAATAGCCATCATCACTGTTACATCCTCAGAAAGCATGAGCTCCTGAGTTGGGAAAATATTGTGCAATACACCAACGCATGTCTTGTATTCAAGATCCTGGCTCCCCCTCCACTAAGTATCTTTGTTAAACAGACAATCCAAACATATGGCAGCAGATCCACAAGGTCTGCCATGAGAGGTGACTGTATAGTTCCCTTTAGGATAAGCACCTTTAGTAAATCCGCTTTCTCTGTGAGAGCTTCCCATGTCTGGAATACACTGCCATCAGACACACATAACTGCACCACCTATCACACTTTCACAAAATGTATGAATATATGGTCAGTCAGATTTGTGGTCATAATCCCTAGCTGTGTATTGCCGTTTTCCATGTTGTCTGTTGTCTGTAGCTTGTGAGGTGTGGAAACACTTTGTTGCTTTTATGAATTTTGTCTTGCTGCTTTTTGTTCTATGTTCCTCTGTCTGTATGCTACGTCTTGCTTGTCCTATGTTGCTTTGTCTGTATGCTATGTCTTGCTTGTCCTATGTTGCTCTGCGTGTGCTCACTGCTCAATGATTGTCTATATTGTAATTGTTTTTAATAACAACTGCGGTTGAAAATTAGCCGGCTGGCTAAAACCGGCACTTTTACTGAAACGTTGATTAATGTGCTGTAACGCTCTTCTGTGATGGAAGAAGAGGAGGACCAATGCGCAGCGTAGTAAGTGTCCATATTGATAATTTATTATCATGAACACAAAAACAAAGTAACGAGAACGAAACGAAACAGTCCTGTATGGTGAATACACAAAACAGAAAACAATCACCCACCCCACACGGGTGGGAAAAGGCTACCCAAGTATGATTCTCAATCAGAGACAACTAACGACAGCTGCCTCTGATTGAGAACCATACCAGGCCAAACACAAAAACACCACATAGAAAAAGGAACATAGACAACCCACCCAACTCACTCCCTGACCATACTAAAACAATGACATAACAAAAGAACTAAGGTCAGAACGTGACATGTGCACTGTCCCTGTAAAAATAAGATCAACTCAAACTTTAGACTTGTTGGTCTTGAATTGAGACTTCACTCGGACTTGGGACTTGACTTGGGACTTGAGTGCTAAGACTTGAGATTTACTTGTGACTTTGTGAAATGTAATATTTGTGTCATTCTCAACTTTTGGCCACGACTGTACAGCCTTACCTAAGGTTTGGGGCTCAATGAAATGGGGTGGCAGTGTAATCAGTACCCAAGTGCTTTTTTTCCCAAAGTTTGTGTTGTTTTTCCTCTGGATTAGTGTTCAGTACACATTGGAGGTTGACTGGTACAATAAATGTGTCTCATTTCACAGTGGTTTCAGAGTTGCGCAATAAGAGCTACGTTCTGTGGTTGTCACTGAGTAGACTGATACCCCATGTCATTGATCCACAATCCATAAGTAAGGGGATGAGAAGCAGTTACGGGGAGTCAAACATTTAAAAGGAACAGACAGGTAACAGGACAGAAACAGTGTTAGCACACGGGTGAACATTAATGCAGAAGCAGGAAATAGAGTGGGGAAACAGACATATATAGAGAAGGTAATGACAGAGGTGCCCGAGTCCAGGTGAGTCCAATAATCGCTGATGCGCGTGACGGGGGGAAGGCAGGTGTGCGTAATGATGATGGCAGGAGTGCGCAATGCTGGGGAGCCTGGCGCCCTCGAGCGCCAGGGGAACAGACGTGACATGTACAGTGAAATAAGTATGCCTCTAATGCAATTCTAAAGTCTAATTCATCCACAGTGCGATTTCAACAGGTTTTTGCCAAATTAACAAATAGTCTTTCGTTGAATTTATATAATTTATAATTTATATAAGAATTCTAACCTTGATTAGCATCATCTATACCATTTATAGCATGATTCCACTATTTGTAAGATCATCACCCCACTATCATCCATAAAGCGAGGTTAGTACAGCTGCATCAAAGCTGGGACCAAGAGACTGAAAAACAGCTTCTATCTTAAGGTCATCAGACTCTTAAATAGCCATCACTAGCCGACTAACACCTGGTTACTCAACCCTGCACCTTAGAGGCTGCTGCCCTATGTACATAGATATGGAATCACTGGTCACTTTAATAATGGAACACTAGTCACTTTAATAATGTTTACATACTGTTTTACTAATTTCCTATGTATATACTGAATTCTACTGTGTTTTAGTCAATACCAGTATGACATTGCTCATCCTAATATTTATATATTTCTTATTTCCATTATTTACCTTGTAGATGTGTGTGTATTGTTGTAAATTGTTATATACTACTGCACTGTTGGAGCTAGGAACACAAGCATTTCGCTACACCCGCAATAACATCAGCTAAATATGTGTATATGCCCAATAAAATTTGATTCAATTTTTGACATAACCCTCCCACATTCTGAAATTGCACTTTTGTCCAAAACGTGACAGTTGCGTGCTTTAGGACAATGCGGACGACTCAGAGCGGTATGGTAGGCTGATTTCCGGTTTCAGCAGGCTGGATTTATGTGGGCAAGCTGCATGAAGGCAAAGCTTCTGAAAGGCTGGCATAGAGCATGAACAGTGGCAGCTGCTGTCTGTGTAGCAAGCAGAGCAGAAACTGGCTACTCTTTAGTTGACTGATCTAGCTGGGAAGGTAACTGCTGCTTGGCAGAAGAAAAAATGTATCTATTCCCAATGCTAGTAGTGTAAATTACATGTTTCGTTAGCCAATGCTTCATCCCCTCTCGACTGAAGTAAATTCACTACTAGCAGCTAGTTAGCTAGCTAGTAGCTATCACAGCCAGTTCAGCCCTAGCTAGCCTCTAGCTATCTGTCAGGTAGCAGTATCTAACAGCTGTTGTGTGTTTGGAAATGTTTTGTCCCGTTTCAACAGAAGCCAATTTGATGATGTAGCATTGTACCATTAGCTAGAGCTAGCCAAAAGTTAGCTAACGTTAGCTAGCTAGCCCACTAACTGTAGCTATTATTTTTGTCTGAATCACACTAGACCTGAATTAAACGATGAAACCAGTGGCCAAACAAATGAAAACCGATATATTCTGACATTTCCTCATCGTAATGTGAGTTTTTATTAGTCAATATAGCAATGTAACGTTATTGATATGTCAATTTCCTTATGTAATTACCTACTTTTCACACTATCATGGTATAAACAGCTCTACAAGCTTCACTGACATGGTGCATAGTCAGTACACAACACTATGCTCATCGTGTCTTAGCAGGATCAGGATCAGGTGTCCGTGCATGGTTAGGGAAGACCAGTCTTCGGAGCTCAGGTGAATCTTACAGTATATTATAATAATCAGTGAATGGATACAAAGCAATATACTTTATTTTGTCTCTCTCTGTGTTTTTCTGTGTCTCTCTCCGTCAATTCGCAAGTGGCTGAATCTCACTGGAGAAATCATCCTAGCGAGGGAAATAGCACCCCTGTCTCAGTATGAGTAGCCCATGTATCTGATGCTGTCTGGGCTAAAAGAGTATTGTCAGGACCCGGTTACGAACCTGGGTCTCCAGAGTAAGAAACAGTCACTTAACCAACTGAGCCACGAATAGTCAGCAGAACCCAGAAGATGAGGCAGACACAGCAGTACTTAAGACGGTGTATTTAATAAAGTAAAAAGGAGAAGTCCTTCAATACAAAATGGCAAATCCAAAAGGTGGTAGGTATAGCACAAAAAAGCCTCAAGAGATACTCAAAAAACAAAAACAGAATTCCACAAGAGCGTCCACCGGAATCGACAAGAATACACAGAACACTAGGGCTGGGTGCTAACATACAAACACAGAGCACAGAACTGAGGGAAACTAAGGGTTTAAATACAATCAGGGGAAACGAGGCACAGGTGCAAATAATAATGGGAATCAAGGGAAAAAACATAAGGTCAAAAAGCACAATGGGGGCATCTAGTGACCAAAACCCGGAACAACCCTGGCCAAATCCTGACAGAATCCCCCCTAGGAACGGCTCCTGACGTTCCTACCAGCTCTCTCAGGGTGGAGGGCCCTGAACTGACGAATGAGGTCAGGGTCCAGGATGTCTTTGGCAAACCCAGGAGCTTTAGGGACCGTAGCCTTCCCAGTCCACCAGATACTGCCAGGACCGCTTCACCCGGCGGGAATCCAGTATCCGATGGACGGTTGACTTGGGACTGGCCTCCAATGACACGAGGCGGAGGGGAGGTCTGTCTGCCGGGACAAGGGGAGAAAAAACAACAGGTTTTAACAATGAAATGTGAAATGTGGGATTAATCTTAAGGGATCTGGGTAAGTGTAGGCGATAAGAAACTGGGTTAACTCTCCTGGCAACCTTGAAGGGACCGATGTATTTCTGGGACAGCTTGGGAGACTCCACCCGTAGTGGTAAGTCTCTTGTGGAGAGCCAGACTCTCTGGCCGGGGCGCAGGGTAGGCCCGAGACGGCGACGTCTGTTGGCTTGTTGTTGGTACCTCTGTGAGGAACGTTTAAGACGGGTCTTCCTCCACATAAGCCGACAGCGTCTGACGAACTTCAAGGCTGAAGGCACTCTGACTTCTGCCTCCTGGTCCGGGAACAATGGAGGAGCATAGCCAAACTGACACTGTCATACCAGTGGAGGAGGAGCAAGGTGTTTCAGCGTTTCGGCCCAAACAATAAAGGATGACCATGTGGACGGGTTGTCACGAGTCATACATCGGAGGGTGGTTTCCAGCTCTTGATTCATCCTCTCTGTTTGGCCGTTGACTCCCCTGAAGATAGACTGGCAGAAGCCCCCATGAGTTGGCAGAAGGCCTTCCAAAACCTTGAGGCGAACTGGGGACCTCTGTCAGAAACCATATCTTGAGGAATGCCGAAGACTCGGAACACATGATTAATTACCAACTCAGCCGTTTCCTTGGCAGAAGGTAACTTAGTCAGAGGGAAACCTGGCCGCCTTTGAAAACCTGTCGATTATGACTAGGATAGTAGTATTGCCATGGGATGGAGGAAGTCCAGTAATAAAGTCCAATGAGATATGGGACCAGGGTCTGTGGGGAACAGGTAAAAGGTGAAGGAGTCCTTGAGGGCGGAGGTGAGAAGATTTGCCCTGGCAGCACACGGGGCAGGCATTGACGAAAGTGGCAACGATTCTGGCAGGTAGGCCACCAGAACTTACGCTGGATGAACTCCAAGGTGCGACCTACGCCCGGATGACAGGTGAGGCGAGAGGAGTGCCCCCACAGAAGGACCTGAGTCCTCACTGCCTTGGGGACAAACAACCGATGGCAGGACCTCCTTTCGGGTCCGGTTCGCTAGCTTGAGCACGTCTCACGGTGTCCTCAACTTGCCACGAGATCGGAGCCACAATCTTAGCAGCAGGAAGGACAGGCATGTCCGTGTCATCTCGAATGGCAGGAGCGTAGACTCGGGACAGGGCATACGGTTTGAGATTCTTCGACCAGGGCCGGTAGGTGAGGATAAACTGGAATCGATTGAAGAAAAGAGACCATCTAGCTTGTCTAGAGTTCAACCGTCCTGCTGGATATACTCCAGATTTTTGTGGTCCGTAAGCACTTGAAACGGGTGAGAAGCCCCCTCGAGCCAGTGTCTCCATTCCTTCAATGCCATCTTAACCGCTATTCACGATCCCCCACATCATTCCTCTCAGTCGGGGTAAGCATGAGAAGAAAGCGCACTATGAAGCTTGTCTTCACCCCTCTGAGACAGGACAGCTCCAACACCAACCTCTGATCACCTCCACCACAAATGGTTCATCCGTAGTCGGTAGTATCAGGATGGGAGCAGAGAGAACGCGCTGCTTGAGTCCTTGGAAGGCCGTCTCAGCTTCTCTTCCCCACAAAAACCTTGCATTGCCACCCTTGGTTAAAGCTGAGAGAGGGGCTGCCACCAAGCTGAAGTTCTTGATGAACTTGCGGTAAAAGTTTGAAGCCCAGGAAACGCTGAACTTCCTTAACGGATTTGGGGTGGGCCAATCCGCTACCGCCCCTACCTTCCTGGGGTCCATTTGGACTCGACCGGGTTCCACTACAAATCCCAGGAATTGTACTCGGGATGAATGGAATTCACATTTTTCCGGCTTAACGTACAGATGGCTGTCTAGGAGGCGTTTGAGTACTTGTCTGACATGCTTAGTGTGTTCTTGAAGGGAGCTCGAAAAGATGAGGATGTCATCCAGGTAAACAAACACAAATATGTTAAGCATATCCCTAAGCACATCGTTTATGAGCGCTTGGAACACCGCTGGGGCGTTGGTCAGCCGAAGGGCATCACCAAGTATTCATAGTGACCAGTAGGCGTGTTGAAAGCGGTCTTCCACTCGTCACCAGGTCTGATCCGCACAAGATGGTATGCGTGGTCAAGCTTAGTGAAAACAACTGCTTCCTGGAGCAGCTCGAAGGCTGTGGCCATAAGGGGTAGCGGGTACTGCACTATGGCATTGAGTCCCCGGTAGTCGATGCAAGGACGTAATCCACCGTCTTTCTTGGCCACAAAGAAAAACCCTGCTCCCGACGGGGAGGTGGATGGACGCATGAGGCCTGCTTCCAGAGCGTCCTTGATGTAGGTATCCATAGCAGCTAGTTCGGGTGGAGATAGGGAAAAGATCCGACCCCTGGGGGGCAAGTGCCCGGAAACAGGTCGATGGGGCAATCGTAAGGTCTATGGGGTGGTAGCATGGTGGCCCTCTGTTTGCTAAACACCAGTTTGAGGTCATGGTAACACTCGGGAACTCGGGTCAGGTGATGGATTCTAAAGACTCGGGAGTAGAACTCGGAGAATTCTGGAAAATACAAGTAGCTTGGCACGTAGGACCCCACTGCTTGATAGTGCCCATAGACCAGTCGATGTGAGGGTTATGGCTGTGAAGCCAGGGGTATCCAAGGACGAGAGGGAACTCGAACAGGAGATCAAATGAAAGTTCATCAATTCCTGGTGTTGTGAAACTGAAAGTCGCAAGGAGGTAGTGACATGAGTGACAAGTCCAGATCCCAAAGGGCTTCCATCCAATGTAGTAACCCTCATGGGGTCACTTAGAGGTTCTGAGGGAACGCCATTCTCCTTCGCCCAGACACCATCCATGAAGTTACCTGCGGCTCCAGAGTCTACCAAGGCTTGAAGGTGAAGCTTGTGGTTGTCCCAGGAGAGGGTGACTGGAATGAACAGACGGGAGTTGGACGGATGGGAGGAGGTTATGTTTCCCGTTACAGTTCCCCCGGTCTGTACGGGACAGAGCGTTTCCCTGGAGCCCGGGACACGTGGAACGGAAATGGCCCGGTTTGCCGCAATATAGACAGCGTCGCTCCCTCATCCGGCGGTCTCTCTCAGCCTGGGAGATGCGTCCAATCTGCATGGGTTCCGGTGGAGCCAGTGAGGATAAAGGTGGGGACTCGGAGCTGGGACTGATAGGGGCTAGAGGTCTACGGTTGAGTTCTCTCTAGACGCTGGTCAATGCGTGAGGCCAACTTGATCAGGGACTCGAGATTGTCCGGTGGTTCCCGAGTGGCCAGTTCATCTTGGATAGTGTCGGAAAGGCCTTTCAGAAAGCACACCGTGAGCGCCTCGTTGTTCCAACCACTCGCTGCCACCGTGCGGAACTGGATGGCATAGTCCGTCACGCTGCGCCAACCTTGGTGGAGAGTCAGGAGCTGTTTGGCTGAGTCAGAACCACTGCTTGGGCCTTGAAACACTCGTTTGAATTCCTCAGCAAAGGCAGAGTAGCTGGCACAGCAGGAACTATGGGCATTCCACACAGCAGTAGCCCAGGCCAGGGCTTTTTCCGACAGCAGGGTGATGATATAAGCGATCTTAGACCGGTCGGTGGGAAACGACGAGGGTTGTAGCTCAAAGGAGAGAGAACATTGGGTGAGAAACCCTTTACAAGCACTTGGATCACCTGAGAACCGTTGGGGAGGTGGAAGACGAGGTTCAGCCAGGGGGTTAACTGCCATGGGTACGTGAATCTGAGGTACTGGGACGGGAACTGTTGCCGGGGTAAGACGATCAGATATTTGCTTAATGGAAGTCAGCATCTCCGACAGAAGATGAGAATGTCTAGCCATTAAGGCCTCTTGCTGAACCAGGGCGGCTTCACAGTCTCCTGGTGGTGGGACAGCATGGCAAAAAGGTCCTAGGAACTGGCTGCCTCTGGGTTCATTTATGGCTCTGTGTTTCTGTCAGGACTCGGTTACGAACCTGGGTCTCCGGAGTGAGAAACAGTCACTTAACCAACTGAGCCACGAATAGTCAGCAGAACCCAGAAGATGAGGCAGACACAGCAGTACTTAAGACGGTGTATTTAATAAAGTAATAAAAGGAGAAGTCCTTCAATACAAAATGGCAAATCCAAAAGGTGGTAGGTATAGCACAAAAAAGCCTCAAGAGATACTCAAAAAACAAAAACAGAATTCCACAAGAGCGTCCACCGGAATCGACAAGAATACACAGAACACTAGGGCTGGGTGCTAACATACAAACACAGAGCACAGAACTGAGGGAAACTAAGGGTTTAAATACAATCAGGGGAAACGAGGCACAGGTGCAAATAATAATGGGAATCAAGGGAAAAAACATAAGGTCAAAAAGCACAATGGGGGCATCTAGTGACCAAAACCCGGAACAACCCTGGCCAAATCCTGACAAGTATAATATGTTACCACAGTAGCATTTGATTGATTGATGCCAGCAAGCATTTTGCCCCCCTTGATAAAACAATTATAAAATAATTAGCCAATCAGCGTTGGTGCAGCAAAACGCCCCCTAAGGGAGGCCAGTTTGGATTTGGCTTCAGACAAATCAAATAATTTTCAGAAAAACACGTCTGTGTCTGGTCTGCTTGTGTTTATGTCCTGCAGTAGCTAGCTTTCTAAATCATCCCTTTCCAAAGCCATGGATGGAAATGGGGATTTGGACTTAATTCTCTGTACAGGTCAAGGATTATGACGGCGATCCTGATCTAACCATAAATGAGTATGTTGTGCCACTGGCCTGAGACGATTGCAGTTCAATATGTCACCCAGGCTCACATTAACTAGCTAGCTAAGGTCGGACAACGTTGAATTACTGTTTAACAGATGCTCCTTAAGGCTTTCCCAAGTTGATGCCCAAGAGACCAAACAGCTTCGGATCACGCGCTCAGATCATGTGTGAGCCTCGTATTGGACAGTAGTGATGGGTCGTTCACGAACGAGTCGTCTCTAAGGGCCGGCTCTTGTAGGTGAACGTTGGAAGCCGGCTCTTGTAGGTGAACGTTGGAAGCCGGCTCTTGTAGGTGAACGTTGAGAGCCGGCTCGCATATAAGAGCAGAATCTATTTCTAAAAATATTTTTTTAAATTAAGATATGAATAATCAAAATATTTAAATGAATAGAATTAACTAATAAAAATAACGAAATAAATAAATAAATAATATAGGCCTAAATGCTCAAGCGCACATACATTCGTTCTGACTGTCTGCTCAGACTAACAGCCTCACCTGTTGTTCCTGTCAATCAGACACGCAGTATCAACCAATGAACCAAAGATGCGTGAGGGAGGGCCGAGCCAACTCACGCACAGTCACAAATAGACGCCGAGGAGAGAGAGGAAGGACAGCTGTGACTACAACAGCTGGAAAATGAGTCGGAAGCACAGTAGCATTTGGATGCATTTTAATATTGTAGACAATGTTAGAGCACAGTGTAGAATTTGCCAAAACCAAATCTCATATAAAGCCGTTTCTACGCACAACCTACACCAGCATATGCGAACTGTGCACCCAACTGCTAGCGCTGCTAGTGATAGTGGTGGAGCCAGCACTTCCACACGTGGAGATGTATCCACTCTGTCAAGTAGGCCTACTCCGTGACCCACAGCAATGCAGTCTTCTATGGACCCGTTTATGCCAAAGTCTATGTCTGTAGCAAAACAAGACCAAATTGATATTGCACTTGCTAAAATTATTGCCACCCATTTCCAGCCATTTTTGATCGTGGAGGACAGAGGTTTAAGAAATTATATAGTCCAAATCCAATGTACACAATTCCAAGCAGGAAAACCTTTTCAAAATCACTTATTCCACAACTGTACGAGAGCACACAGGCTTCATTGTGGGAAAGAGTCCAAAAAGCTACTGCAGTTTGCCTTACCACTGACTGCTGGACATCAAGGGTAACCACTTCTTACATGTCGGTTACATGTCACTTCATTGAAGATTGTTCGCTGTCTAGCTGTCTTCTGGACTGCTTTGAGTTCAGCGACAGGCACACCTCAGAGAACTTGGAAGAGGAACTGTTGTGAGTGGCCAGAGAATGGCAAGTAGATGGAAAAGTGGACCCATTATCCATGTCTTGCCCACACAATCAGCCTGATTGTAAGAGATGTTCTGAAGGCCACTGTGGACAAAGTGAAAGCAGCTGTGGAATACTTCCACAGGAGCACAGTAGCTGCTGAAAAACTAAAGTCTACACATCGCCAGATGGGGATGTCTGAGCTGAAGCCTAAAAAATACTGCACTACAAGGTTGAATTCAACATTTTATATGTTAAAGCGGTTTCTTGAGTTAGGATGCCGTCATCTCTACCTTGGCCATTGTCAATGCACCTGTTGATGCTCTGACCCAAGAGGAATGGGAGGTGGTGGAGGAGGTGGGCAGAGTCCTGGGACCCTTTGAGCAGAACACTGTGGAGATCAGTGGAGAGAGGTACAGTAAGCAGTTATTACTACATCATTATTTAATCTAGTATTATATATGTATATGAGCAGTAGATGAGGATGTAGTATGTGTAGACAAAACATGAACCTGAAGTAATAAGTTACTGTTCTCTCTTTTCAGCTATGTGACAGCCTCAAAAATGATAGTCCTGTGTCAGGGTCTGCAGCAAATCACAGCCAGCCGCCAGAGAGAAGCAAATGTAACTGCAGGACTTGTGACAGAGTTCATGGACACCCTATGTTCATCAATGGACAGAAAGTTACACAGAATGGAATATAATCTTGTGCTATCAGAAACCGTTACACTTGACCCCAGGTTTAAGAAGTTAGCCTTCAGTGATGCCAGAGCAATTTATTAGGCTCTTCAAAGAATAACCTCAGCAGCAGGGAGGGACAGCCCCAGCAGTCAGCTGGCTCAGGCAACAGGAAGAAGAGGGAGCAAATGGAGCAGAAGCATCAGCAGTAGTGCCACAAACATCTGCTGTTTGGATGCTGTTTGACGAGAGAGCAACTGGGGATGCAGCACGAAGGAATCCCTCAGCAGATGCCATAATAGAGGTCCGGTCCTATTTGGAGGAGCCCCTCCAAAGATCTGGTGATCCTCTGAGCTGGTGGAAGAAAAAATAAAAATACAAAACAAACATTTTTTAAAGATCCGTTTGGGAGCCAAAAGAGACGGATCTTTTTGGTGAGCTGAGCCGAACGAGCCGGATCACTGAAAAGAGCCGGAATGCCCATCACTATGTACAGTGAAACACACACGCTTGCACCTGCAGGCGACATGCATATGTTTCATTTCTCTCGTGCTGTCATGGCTGAAGCCAGCGCAAATTCCTACTATTTATGTGTCCAGGTTAAACGTGGAACGTCCCTCATTATAAACAAACAGTCGGTTAAATTCATGGTTATTGCATCCTTTTCAGTTCTATTAGAAGCGATAGACGAAACAACAATGTAACTTAACTAAATCACTGGCCAGAGATCGGGGCATTTACTGGGATCGAATACAATAATAGAATACAATACTGTATCATATTAAAAAAAGAAAAAGTAATGTATCAGTTCATTAATCTACTTAACTGTATAGCCTAGAAAATTCAAGAATGATTGACAATAAATAATTGTAATCAAATTAAAATGTTGATGCATAATAATATGATTATATATGATTATAATATGATTGGGCCTCTCATAGACTAGTAGGCCTTGTAGAAAGAGGGTCAATCAAGTTAGGTCTATCAAATGAATGTAGCATTGGGAAAAAATGTATACATCCAGCCATAGAGTATAACCTATCACCATCAATATAAAAAATGTTGTTTATAACATGCACAATTAGAAGCATAAATGTATATAGATCAAGCGTGACTAAATTCAAGCACAGTAAATCCCCCTGATCTTTCTGGTGACACAGATCAGAAAGGCGGTGGTCAGTTTTGCTCACTGCTCCATATAACTTGGCAGGCGCACCGGTGCACATTGTTAACTACGGGTTCAATCGTTATTGGCACACCTTTCCTTTGAATGCAAGCGCCGGTGAATTGTAGGCTAACTTAACTTTAAGTCAATGATCCTCCACACAGTCAGTCAGTGTGGGAACGTGATCATTGCACCCAAGATTGAGCTACAACTGGTTAGCAGTTGATAGCCTAAATCCTGCCTGATGTTACTGTTGTTCCTAAAACCATTGACATACGTTCGCCTACTGTAACCACACAGAGAGTGTGTGTGTTAAGGTTGGGCGATTGTGTACAAGCCTACATCGCCTGATTGTGCCCCATAGCGATCCTCGATAGTCGATCACTATTGGGGAGGGTGTGTCTTTCTCAAGGCTACCCATGTATTTGGTGAGTCTCTGATCCACCTCTACGCAGACGTCACCATTCTGTATACTTCTGGCCCTTCTTTGGACACTGTGTTAACAACCCTCCAGGCAAGCTTCAATGCCATACATCTCTCCTTCCGTGGCCTCCAATTGCTCTTATGACTTGTTTAGGACTCAACTCAAAGTTTAGAACTTGAGACTTGACTCGGACTTGGGACTTGAGTGCTAAGACTTAAGACTTACTTGTGACTTGAAAAACAATGACTTGGTCCCACCTCTGGGTCTAACACATAAAAAAGGTGAAACGAGGAAAGGAAATGTCAAAATGAAGCAATGTAATCGAATTTGATTGATCATTGTCAAAATTCAATCTTAAACCACACAGAGTATGGAAAAGCATTGTGAATTGACAGTTGAGAATCATTTTTCTTTTTGTCACAATTCATGCTATGACAACAAGGAAATTAAATGGCAAACATGATAAATTATTTGTCATTTTAGCATTTGAGCATAGGTCTATTCGGACAATTTTTCTTGGTCACTATAACTATATCTATTTTGCCAATTGGATTGATCCCCTCTACCACACGGAACCCCACTAATCTACTGACGGAAACGCACGAGGTGGCTAAAAACAGACTATGCTAGCTTGCTAACGTTGGCCCGGCTAGCTGTCTGAATCGCCGTGACCCCAACCAACCTCACTACTAACTGGACCCTAATGATCACTCAACTAAGCATGCCTCTCCTTAATGTAAATATGCCTTGTCCATTGCTGTTCTAGTTAGTGTTTATTGGCTTATTTCACTGTAGAGCCTCTAGCCCTGCTCATTATACCTTATCCAACCTTTCAGTTCCACCACCCACACATGCGATGACGTCACCTGGTTTCAATGATGTTTCTAGAGACAATATCTCTCTCATCATCACTCAATACCTAGGTTTACCTCCACTGTATTCACATCCTACCATACCTTTGTCTGTACATTCTACCTTGAAGCTATTTTATCGCCCCAGAAACCTCCTTTTATTCTCTGTTCCGGACGTTCTAGACAACCAATTCTCATAGCTTTTAGCCGTACCCTTATCCTACTCCTCCTCTGTTCCTCTGGTGATGTAGAGGTGAATCCAGGCCCTGCAGTGCCTAGCTCCACTCCTATTCCTCAGGCGCTCTCTTTTGATGACTTCTGTAACCGTAATAGTCTTGGTTTCATGCATGTTAACATTAGAAGCCTCCTCCCTAAGTTTGTTTTATTCACTGCTTTAGCACACTCTGCCAACCCGGAAGTTCTAGCCATGTCTGAATCCTGGCTTAGGAAGACTACCAAAAATTCTGAAATATTCATCCCTAACTACAACATTTTCAGACAAGCTAGAACGGCCAAAGGGGGCGGTGTTGCAATCTACTCCATAGAGAGCCTGCAGAGTTCTGTCCAACTATGCAGGTCTGTACCCAAACAATTTGAACTTCTACTTTTAAAAATCCTCCTCTCTACAAACAAGTCTCTCACCATTGCCACCTGCTATAGACCACCCTCTGCCCCCAGCTGTGCTCTGGACACCATATGTGAATTGATTGCCCCCCATCTATCTTCAGAGCTCGTGCTGCTAGGTGACCTAAACTGGAACATTCTTAACACCCCAGCCATCCTACAATCTAAGGTTGATGCCCTCAATCTCACACAAATTATCAATGAACCTACCAGGTACCACCCCAAAGCCGTAAACACGGGCACCCTCATAGATATCATCCTTACCAACTTGCCCTCTAAATACACCTCTGCTGTTTTCAACCAAGATCTCAGCGATCACTGCCTCATTGCCTGCATTCGTAATGGGTCAGCGGTCAAACGACCTCCACTCATCACTGTCAAACGCTCCCTGAAACACTTCAGCGAGCAGGCCTTCGACCTAGCCGGGGTATCCGAGAGCATACACTGCGATCTGTACGTTCTCGTTGGCTGGTCCTCGCCTCATACTCGTCGCCAAAACCACTGGCTCCAGGTCATCTACAAGACCCTGCTAGGTAAAGTACCCCCTTATCTCAGCTCTCTGGTCACCATTGCAGCACCCACCTGTAGCATGCGATCCAGCAGGTATATCTCTCTGGTCACCCCTAATACCAATTATTCCTTTGGCCGCCTCCCCTTCCAGTTCTCTGCTGCCAATGACTGGAACGAACTACAAAAATCTCTGAAACTGGAAACACTTATCTCCCTCACTAGCTTTAAGCACCAGCTGTCAGAGCAGCTCACAGATTACTGCACCTGTATAATTTAGCCCAAACAACTACCTCTCCCCCTACTGTATTTATTTATTTTGCTCCTTTGCACCCCATTATTTCTATCTCTACTTTGTACATTATTCTACTGCAAATCTACCATTCCCGTGTTTTACTTGCTATATTGTATTTTCTTCGCCACCATGGCCTTTTTTTTGCCTTTACCTCCCTTATCTCACCTCATTTGCTCACATTGTATATAGACGTATTATTATACTGTATTATTGACTGTATGTTTGTTTTACTCCATGTGTAACTGTGTTGTTGTATGTGTCAAACTGCTTTGCTTTATCTTGGCCAGGTCGCAATTGTAAATGAGAACTTGTTCTCAACTTGCCTACCTGGTTAAATAAAGGTGAAATAAAACAATTTAAAAAATAAAATTAAATGTACATTACATTTTTAAAGGTGTCAGTGTTGTACTGGATACTACCATAGAAATTAAATATTAAACACACTTTTCTATTTATTTTTCAACTTGGTAGGCATTTTGCATCCTCACTCATTGAAATGACAATGCAATATATTACATTGCATTTAAATTGAAATACACAGAGACACATACAAAGCTCTCCCTCGCTCTCCATTTGGCAAATCTGACCATAATTCTATCCTTCTGATTCCTGCTTATAAGCAAAAACTAAAGCAGGAAATACCAGTGACTCGCTCAGTACATAAGTGGTCAGATGACACGGATGCTACAGTACAGGACTGTTACAGGACCTCCTGCCCGTTTGCATCACTGCCTGCATCCCCCCTATCTGAGATATCGACTGCAGCCCTCATCCTCCACATACAACACCCATTCTGTCCCCAAAGCACACACATTCCCGGGTCACTCGTCATTTCAGTTTGCTGCAGGTAGTTGTGTCTTTCTGTAGGCTGTAAAGTCACAGAGGAGAGCTGTGCTGCTCTGTCTTCAGCTCTGAGGTGAAAACCCTCCCACCTGAAAGAGCTGGACCTGAGCTACAATCCCCAAGAGGGAGAATCTGGTCTGTAGGGGGAGGGATCACAGAAGGGGTGCTTTCAGCTACTCTGACCTGAGCTACAATCACCCGGGAGAATCTGCAGGGGGCACTGCTTTCAGCTACTCTGGTGCATCCCACATATGAAGCTGAAGTAAGTCATAAGAATAGATGACCTAATAGTGTGAGCAGCGGTTGTGTCATATGTGGTGTAGTAGGCTCAGTAACATGAGGACATGATCGGTAGAATTAAGGGGAAGTTTAGTCAGTATACTTAGCACCCCAACACAGCATACAGTACATCATCACCACAGGAATACTCTTCTTCTGCATCTCTGATAACCTTTTTGGAATTGTACTGTTCTGTATGCAATAGGTAGGAGAGAATACCTGTATGTATCGAGTAATGAACTTGGATATTGCACCAGAACACAACAATATGGGTTTAAATGTTTGCTGCTTTTAGATCTTTGTCAGTCAATAACCTGTTTCTCCTACAGTGTGGACCACGGTGGAGAGTACAGGCTTAAATCAGGACTGAGGAAATGTAAGTCTCTTTAATCCTAATTAACTGTATATTCAGAACTATAGTGGAATAGTAACTAATCAATACTTGTACTGTACCTACAAAACAACATTTTATATGAGGACGTGGTTTGATTCAACTCCCCTTTTGTCCACAGATGCATGTCAACTCATCCCGGACCCAAGTACAGCACACCTACTGTCACGACTTCCACCGAAGGTGGTTCCTCTCCTTGTTCGGGCGGTGCTCGGTGGTCGGCGTCGCCGGCCTACTACCCATCACGATCCATTTTTCTTTTTCCGTTTGTTTTGTCTTTGGTTCATTCACACCTGGTTTTCATTTGCTTTCATTTCTGTGTGTATATTTACCCCTATTTCCGCTTAGGTTTGTGCGGAATTATTTTCACGTTGCTCGTTGAGGTTTCCCTCGGTTTATTCACTTGTGTACAGTGTTGTAGGATAAGTAAGGAGCGTTGTTTTTCTCATTCCGTGAGTGACTGTGTGTTCCTATGTCTTGGGCGTTTATTGGTATTGTACCTGACCCATTTTTGGACTTGTCTATTAAAGACGCTAAATTGACATCTCTACTCTCCTGCGCTTGACTACCTTAACTACCTCTAGTACAAAGACGCAACACCTACGCCTGTTTCTGTCTGAGGGGAACAGGAAGGTGATATGGGTGAAAGAGAGGTGGCCTGTATACCATCCAGACATTTTTAACTGTTCTCTGCAGCGAAGGCTTATCTGGATGTTGTTATAACAGTGAGGTGGTGCGGGATGGTGACTTGGCTTACATTGGTGTGGTGTACAAAGGAATGATGAGAAATGGATAGGAGGATGACAGTAGGATTGGACTCAATAGGAAGTCCTGGAGTTTTCTTCTCCTCCAAGATCATAAGGAAGCAATGGTGTGCCATGTTAATCACTGTATTATTCATCTACTAGTGTCACACGTGACAAAATGTTTACTGTTCATTTTTTACTGTGTTAAAATATAATTGTGTTACCCCAAAGTTCACTGTAATATAAAGTACCAGTCAAAAGCTTGGACACACCTACACATTAAACAGATTTCTTTATTTGTACTATTTTCTACATTGTAGAATAAGAGTGAAGACATCAAAACTATGACACAACACACATGGAATAATGTAGTTACCAAAAAAGTGTTAAACAAATCCAAATCAAATTTTATTTGTCACATGCGCAGAATACAACATCCTTACAGTCAAATGCTTACTTACAAGCCCTGAACCAACGATGCCCTCTTCATGACTGGCTTGGTGTGCTTGGACCATGTTAGTTTGTTATTGATGTGGATGCCAGGGAACTTCTCTCAACCTGCTCCACTACAGCCCTGTTGATAAGAATGGGGGCGTGAGGCCACCCTGGTGGCGCAGTGGTTAAGGGCGCTGTACTGCAGCACCAGCTGCGCCACCAGAGACTCTGGGTTCGCGCCCAGGCTCTGTTGTAACCAGCCGCGACCGGGAGGTCCGTGGGGCTACGCACAATTGGCCTAGCGTCGTCCGGGTTAGGGAGAGTTTGGCCGGTAGTGAAATCCTTGTCTCATCGCGCTTAAGCGACTCCTGTGGCAGGCCGGGCGCAGTACGCACTAACTAAGGTCACCAGGTGCACAGTCCTCCGACACATTGATGCGGCTGGCTTCCGGGTTGGATGGCACTGTGTTAAAAAGCAGTGCGGCTTGGTTGTGTTGTGTATCGGAGGACGCATGACTTTCAACCTTCATCTCTCCCGAGCCCGTACGGGAGTTGTAGCGATGAGACAAGATAGTAGCTACTAAACAATTGGATACCATGAAAATGGTTAGAAAAATTCAACAACAAAAAATAATGTGCTCAGTCCTCTTTTTCCTGTTGTCCACAGTCATCTCCTTTGTCTTGATCACGTTGAGGGAGAGGTTTTTGTCCTTGCACTACATGATCAGGTCTCTGACCTCCCTCCCTATAGGTGGTCTCATCATTGACTGCTGTGTCATCAGCAAACTTAATGATGGTGTTGGAGTTGTGTCTGGCCGTGTAGTCATGAGTGAACAGTGAGTTCAGGAGAGGACTGAGCACGCACCCCTGAGTGGCCCCCGTGTTGGTGATCAGCGTGGGGGATGTGTTGTTACCTACCCTTACCACCTGGGGGGTGGCCCGTCAGGAAGTCTAGGATCTTGTAGAGGGAGCTGTTAAGTCCCAGGGTCCTTAGCTTATTGATGAGCTTTGAGGGCACTATGGTGTTGAATGCTGAGCTGTAGTCAATGAATAGCTTTCTCACATAGGTGTTCCTTTTGTCAAGGTGGGAAAGGGCAGTGTGGAGAGCATCTGTGGATCTGTTGATGCGGTATGCAAATTGGAGTGGGTCTGCGGTTTCTGTGATAATGGTGTTGATGTGAGCCATTACCAGCCTTTCAAAGCATTTCATGACTACAGATGTGGGTGCTACGGATCGGTAGTAATTTAGGCAGGTTACCTTAGTGTTCTTGGGCACACGGACTATGGTGGTCTGCTTGAAACATGTTGGTATTAGACTCAGACAGGCAGAGGTTGAACATTTCAGTGAAGACACTTGCCAGTTGGTCAGTGCATGCTCGGAGTACACGTCCTGGTAATCCGTCTGGCCCAGCAGCCTTGTGAATGTTGACCTGTTTAAAGGTCTTACTCACATCGGCTGCGGAGAGCGTGATCACACATTCATCAGGAACAGTTGATGCTCTCAAAATCAAAATATATTTCAGATTCTTCAAAGTAGCCACTCTTTGCCTTGATGACAGCTTTGCATACTCTTGGCATTCCCTCAACCAGCTTCACCTGGAATGCTTTTCCAACAGTCTTGAAGGAGTTCCCACATATGCTGAGCACTTGTTGGCGGCTTTTCCTTCATTCTGCAGTCCAACTCATCCCAATACATCTCAATTGGGTTGAGATCGGGTGATTGTGGAGGCCAGGTAAACTGATGCAGCACTCCACTATTCTCCTTCTTGGTCAAATAGCCCTTACACAGCCTGGAGGTGTGTTGGGTCATTGTCCTGTTGAAAAAACAAATGATAGTCCCACTAAGCGCAAACCAGGTGGGATGGCGTATCGTTGCAGAATGCTGTGGTAGCCATGCTGGTTAAGTGTGCCTTGAATTCTAAATAAATCACACAGTGTCACCAGAAAAGCACCATCACACCTCCTCCATGCTTCATGGTGGGAACCACACATGCAGAGATCATCTGTTCATCTACTCTGTGTCTCACAAAGACACGGTGGTTGGAACCAAAATCTCAAATTTGGACCCATCAGACCAAAGGACAGATTATTTTCTTATTGGTGTCCTTTAGTAGTGGTTTCTTTGCAGCAATTTGACCACGATGGCCTGATTCACGCAGTCTCCTCTGAACAGTTGATGTCATTGAAGTCATTAGCCTTGGGGTTCACATACTTTCTCCAAATTACACTGTGAATTTTTAAATTATGTATTCAATATAGACAAGGAAAATACAATAATTTGTGTGTTATTAGTTTAAGCACACTGTGTTTGTCTATTGTTGTGACTTAGATGAAGATCAGATCAAATTATATGACCAATTTATGCAGAAATCCAGATAATTCCAAAGGGTTTACATACTTTTTCTTGCCCCTGTGTGTGTGTGTGTGTGTGTGTGTGTGTGTGTGTGTGTGTGTGTGTGTGTGTGTGTGTGTGTGTGTGTGTGTGTGTGTGTGTGTGTGTGTGTGTGTGTGTGTGTGTGTGTGTGTGTGTGTGTGTGTGTGTGTGTGTGTGTGTGTGTGTGTGTGTGTGTGTGTGTGTGTGTGTGTGTGTGTGTGTGTGTGTGTGTGTGTGTGTGTGTGTGTGTGTGTGTAGGCTGATGTGTCAAGATAGATATCCACGTTTATAAATGCAGGGTCACTGCAGTTATTGTTATTTGTTGTCGTAACATTATTTTCAGTTAAGTCTATGAGTTTGGGTGAGTGCAATTTGTTTTTACAGTATAAGGGGAAGGTCATGTGAAAATATTTTTTATGTTGGGGAAGGGGTTGCATTTCTTTTTATGACACCTCAAGTTGGAACACTCCATTAGTTTTAGAACACTCCATTAGTTTAGCCTGCGTGATGTCATATCCCTGACATCATTGCTTAGCTCACTAGGCAAGAAGTATAAGGAGTAAATTCGCTTTTGACCGTGTTAAATTCATTTTCTTTGTAAACTTTTTATTAATGTATAAAAGGTCAAACGGAGAAGCTTTTTGAATGTTTTTATTCACGTCAGACTCTCACTGCTGGCTGCACCACTGCAGAAGAAGTTCCTTTCAATTCCCATATAAAGAATATTGTATAAATGTACAAGACTAGATGGACATTCATTGCCATGGGACTGTTTTTTACGATATTGATTTTCAGAGAAACAGCAATAGCCTCACTGGTTAGAACGTTATATTGCCTGTAAATGACATCCCAATAACTCTAAGGGTAACGAAATGTTGTCTGCCTCAAGGTTATATTATAATTTGAGTTTCAGATGCCACAAATGATTGCCTTGATAAAAATCTAACAAAAAGATAATTTGGAACATAGTCTACAACTTTATTTCAATTGGTTTAAGGATGTCCCAGTTACAGTAACAAAGAGACCAAAACGGGTTACGTAACCCCCATCCAAATTGTCTGTACCCCCAGATACTACTGTATGGCCAGAAGATTCTGAAGTATTGATAAGAGCTAATCCAGGGTTGTCGATGAGGCCACAGTTAAGCTGCTTGGTTAGGGAATCATTGCCCTGGTGGTCTGAGCATCCCTCTCTGCTGGAATCAAACCCTGATCTGTTCCCAGACATCAAATAGAGACTTCTATAATCTAGTGAGTGGCATATCCATCATGTTGAGATGCTGCTGGTGGTGCTGCTTGGCTCTGCTATCCCTGTGAGGTCCTATAGGGGTATGCACAGCTCTGCAAGTCCAGGGCACTGTGAGGTGTGTCTGCTGGCTCCTCGCTCCAACATCATGCAGCATTAATAGTCTGGCTTCCATAGGCCCCATGCATGGGTGACTGCTGATGGGTGCAATGCCAAGCATCCTCCCTGGCAGGTATCTCCTTCCCCTGATCTCGTCCTGGTTCTCTATGGCTCCTAGAGCATTCAAACACATGGACTCAAACTATGACGACATGTGGGCCTACAGTGTGTAAAATGGGATCATTTGGAACAGCACGTGTCAGTCTGCAAACGGAGAGCTGGCATCCTATTGTTTGTGACCGTGAGTATTTCTAAGTAACATTAGGGACAGTGTTAGCGATGGGGAGAGTGGTGGCAGACACTGGTAGCCTAGAGAGAGTTGTGTGTCTGAAATGCATGTGGGTTAAGTCTTTTAAAACAAATTTAAAACACATGTAAAGGATAGAATATTCATAAACACAACAAAATAAGAATGATTGAAAAGGCTGTTGAACCTCTGAAATATACTGAATTATTCGACCATTGTGTGCTCTGAAACTTCATCTGACATGGTAAAGATTTCCAGTTGATTCATACATTCCTCACGGCACAAAGATTGGAAATAGCTAAATGGAAATGAGGGTCTTCAATGTTAGAGGATGAAGCCCTTCAGAGCTAGTCCTTATAAAAGGCTATCACCACATCTTCTCAGTTAGTCAATCTAACTGACCATCACACTGTGTGGATTTACACCATTTCCGGTCACAACTTGCAGACTTGTTTACGTGTTACTGTGCTGTACGTGTTGCTGTGCGTTTTGTTGCCAACCTTACTTTGCTACCTGACAACATTACGGTTTTTACTTTTTTTACTTTTTAATTATCGTTTATATTTTTGTTTTTTCCCTCACTCAACTTTTTTTCATTCAATTTTTTCACTCTGGACGCTTTATCTGGACATGGTTCGTCAGGACCTCCAACAGCTGAAGCTAAGTAGTAACATTAACATGATACCTTCTAAATGCAGTCGCTGTACTCATAATATACAGGAAAACGATCGCCTTACGGCGAAGGTAGCTGTGTTGCAAGCCCAGCTTCAGACACAATCATTAGGCAAGGGTAATTTCAGTGTAGGAAAGGATGAAACAGCTTCTGTGCTACCCGTAAGTACAGATAGCAGCGTTAGTATAAATCCCCTCGCACGGTCCCCGCAACCAGACAACTTTCTCATGGCTTCTGGAGGGAAATGCTGTAGGAATGCTCAACTGGTGTCTGAGCCGACAGAAACTTTCAACCGGTTTCCCCATTAAGCAGCGAGTCGGAGTCTGAGGCCGAGCCTTCTCTTGTCTTTACTCCTCCCGTTACGGGGTCTGAGACGCTGAAGCTTCCCAACATTAGCTCTGACAAATTGAAAACCCTGTTAGCCAGCCTGCCAGCTTAGTGGAGTCTGCCACTAGCCCAGTCAGTGTAGTCAGCTCAGCTATCCCCATTGAGACCGTGTCTGTGCCTCAACCTGGGTTGGGCAAAACTAAACATGGTATTTGCCTTAGCAATCCCACTAGGATAAAGACCTCCTCCATTCCTGTCATTATTGAAAGAGATTGTGATACCTCACATCTCAAAATAGGGCTTCTTAATGTTAGATCCCTTATTCAAAGGCAATTATAGTCAATTAACTAATCACTGATCATAATCTTGATGTGATTGGCCTGACTGAAACATGGCTTAAACCTGATTAATTTACTGTGTTAAATGAGGCCTCACCTCCTGGTTACACTAGTGACCTCCACAAAGACGGAGGTGTTGCTAACATTTACGATAGCAAATTTCAATTTACAAAAAAAGAAAGACTTTTTTGTCTTTTGAGCTTCTAGTCATGAAATCTATGCAGCCTACTCAATCCATTTTTATAGCTCCTGTTTACAGGTCTCTTGGGCCAAATACAGCGTTCCTCATTGAGTTCCCTGAATTCCTTTCGGACCTTGTAGTCATAGCAGATCATATTCTAATTTTTGGTGACTTTAATATTCACATGGAAAAGTCCACAGACCCACTCCAAAAGGCTTTCGGAGCCATCATCGACTCAGTGGGTTTTGTCCAACATGTCTCTGGACCTACTCACTGTCACAGTCATACTCTGGACCGAGTTTTGTCCCATGGAATAAATGTTGTGGATCTTAATGCTTTACCTCATATTCCTGGACTATCGGACCACCATTTTATTACGTTTGCAATTGCAACAAATAATCTGCTCAGACCCCAACCAAGGAGCATCAAAAGTCGTGCAAAAATTCACATACAACACAAAGATTCCTTGATGCCCTTCCAGACTCCCTCTGCCTACCCAAGGACGTCAGAGGACAAAAATCAGTTAACCTCCTAACTGAGGAACTCAATTTAACCTTGTGCAATACCCTAGATGCAGTTGCACCCCTAAAAACTAAAAACATTTCTCATAAGAAACTAGCTCCCTGGTATACAGACAATACCTGAGCTCTGAAGCAAGCTTCCAGAAAATTGGAACGGAAATGGCGCAACACCAAACTGGAAGGGTTCCGACTAGCTTGGAAAGACAGTGCCGTGCAGTACCGAAGAGCCTTTACTGCTGCTCGATCATCCTATTTTTCCAACTTAATTGAGGAAAATAAGAACAATCCGAAATTTATTTTGATACTGTCGCAAAGCTAACTAAAAAGCAGCATTCCTCAAGTGAGGATGGCTTTCACTTCAGCAGTAATAAATTCATGAACTTCTTTGAGGAAAAGATCATGATTATTAGAAAGCAAATTACGGACTCCTCTTTAAATCTGCGTATTCCTTCAAAGCTCAGTTGTCCTGAGTCTGCACTCTGCCAGGACCTAGGATCAAGGGAGACACTCAAGTGTTTTAGTACTATATCCCTTGACACAATGATGAAAATAATCATGGCCTCTAAACCTTCAAGCTGCATACTGGACCCTATTCCAACTAAACTACTGAAAGAGCTGCTTCTTGTGCTTGGCCCTCCTACGTTGAACATAGTTAGGGGATAGAGAGCTGTTTACTAACGTGGTTAGTTGGACTCACGCTGCTTGTATTTCTACTGAGCTTCAGTAAACCTTCCGTTAGTGTGTTATGGCTGAGTGCTTAGTCTCTTTAAGTGTGATGAATGTGCCATTGCCGTGTTTGATTTGGAGATTTTTTCAGCTCTTGGCACTTTCTCTCTGCTCAGAGGACGTCAGGGCAAACAGGGTGGAACGTTCCTAGTTAAGAGCTGAAAAGTGGTGAGGTTAGAGGTAACTGAGATAGGCGAGCCAGCAACCGGAAGGTTGCCAGTTCAAATCCAGGGTCTGCCAGGAAAAAATCTAGGGGGAAGTGAGCTGACCAACTGGAGGGTTGCTGGTATCAAAATCCTAGATACCATCTCCTGCCGTTGTCCCCTTGAGCAAGGCACTTAACCCCCAAAACTGCACCACAGTGCAGATGCCCTTGCTCCAACCTGCAAATGTGTCTTTTGGAGGCATTGGGATAAAGTGGAAGTTGACCTTGTGCTAGTAAAGAAATTTCTTATTCTCATGGCTTTGTAATTCATGTATGCTACACCGCATCAGCCCACGAAATAAGTGAGTTTACAGGCCCACAGTATGGCCTTATGTGTAAACAGCCTGTGTGTGTGTGTGTGTGTGTGTGATTGTGCTTGTGTGCGTACATGCATTAGAATTTTATATAGAATCGACATCAGCTGACACCGTGTGTGTGTGTTCTAAGCCACACAGCGGGCCCTGTCGACATGAGGCCTAATGAAACAGGACTATGAGATCTCCTGGGGAGCTATGGACTCTCTGGGGAGGATCCCAGTGAACAACACCATTAAGCTCACATCTTGCACCCAACCTTGATGTGGGTCGGATTGATGTAGGGATCCTATGGGGGTTGGAGGCCTGGTCTGAGGGGAAGCCTGGTCTACTGAAGGCTCTGGGTTGGCTCCATGTCTCCACTGAGCAGCTTGCTGAAACTAGAGCCATGGCCGGTGGCCCACAGCTTGAGGACACACACTGGGCCAGCAGCAATGTAGCCACGCACTACCCATAAGCCTTCATACAAGATATTTGACATGTAGAAGTGAATTGCTTTCCTTGGCTGTGTGAAAGGATAAGGTTGACCTTGAGACCACAGGCCCATGTTTTTCTGTAACAGACCCTGCCTCCTGCTTGCACCTTATGGCCCTACTCCTTCCTCCTGTAATATTTTATATCTGACCTGCAGTATATTATTAAAACAAATCTCAATGACCTCTGCCTGCCTTTCAGGTTACATGCACTTACATTCAACCACACCTTGACCCTGTTTTAGTTCAGCGATGTAAACTCCCATGCTGTTAAGGAGAAATATACACTGAGTATACAATACATTAAGAACACCTGCTCTTTCCATGACATAGACTGACCGGGTGAATCCAGGTGAAAGTTATGATCCCTTATTGATGTCAGCCTTGAGACAATTGAGACATGGATTGTGTATGTGTGCCATTCTGATGGTGAATGGGCAAGACAAAAATATTTAAGTGTCTTTTGGAAGGGATACGGTAGTAGGTGCCAAGAGCACTGGTTTGTGTTAAGAACTGCAACGCTGCTGGGTTTTTCACTGTCAAGAGTTTCTCGTGTGTATCAAGAATGGTCCACCACCTAAAGGACATCCAGCAAACTTGACACAACTGTGGGAAGCATTGGGGTCAACATGGGCCAGCATCCCTGTGGAATGCTTTTGACACCTTGTTGTCAGCAAACTTAATGGTGGTGTTGGAGTTGTGTTTGGCCAACGATTGTGGGTGAACATGGAGTACATGTGTGTACTTAGTCCCCTCCTGTACTCCCTGTTCACCCACGACTGGGTGGCCAAACACGACTCCAACACCATCATTAAGTTTGCTGACGACACAACAGTGGTAGGCCTGATCACCGACAACAATGAGACAGCCTATAGGGAGGAGATCAGAGAACTGGCAGTGTGGTGTCAGGACAACAACCTCTCCCTCAATGTGAGCAAGACAAAGGAGCTGATTGTGGACTACAGGAAAAGGCGGGCTGAACAGGCCCCCATTAACATCGATGGGGCTGTAGTGGAGCGGGTTGAGAGTTTCAAGTCCCATGGTGTCCACATCACCAACGATATATCATGGTCCAAACACACCAAGACAGTCATGAAGTGGGCACGACAAAACCTTTTCCCCCTCAGGACACTGAAGAGATTTGGCATGGGTTCCCAGATCCTCAAAAGGTTCTACAGCTGCACCATCAGAACATCCTGACCGGTTGCATTACGGCCTGGTATGACAACTGTTCGGCATCTGACCGTAAGGCGCTACAGAGGGCAGTGCATACAGCCCAGTACATCACTGTGGCCAAGCTTCCTGCCATCCAGGACCTATATAATAGGCTGTGTCAGAGGAAAGTCAGAGACTCCAGTCACCCATGTCATAGGTGTTTTCTCTGCTACCGCACAGCAAGCGGTACCTGAGCGCCAAGTCTAGGACCAAAAGTCTCCTGAACAGCTTTTACCCCAAGCCATAAGACTGCTGAACAACTAAATCAAATGGCCACCAGGCTATTACCCCCCATCATTTGTTTTGTACAGTGCTGCTACTCGCTGTTTATTATCTATGCATAGTCACCCCTAACTACATGTACAAGTTACCTTGAACCTGTACCCCCACACACTGACTCGGTACCGGTACCCCTTGTATATAGTTATTGTGTTACTTTTTATAATTTTTTACTTTAGTTTTATTTGATAAATATTTTCTTAACTCTTCTTGAACTGCACTGTTAAGGGCTTGTAAGTAAGCATTTCACAGTAAGGCGTACATTTGTATTCGGTGCATGTGAAAAAAGTTTGATTTGATTTGTAGAGTCCATGCCCTGACGAATTGAGACTGTTCTGATTGGCAAAAAGGGTTAGTGCTCCTATTGTTTGGAATACTCAGTGTACATGTACATAGTCATAAAGACTGTTTCTAAAGATATATTCACCACTTTTAAATGCAACCATTGACTGTATATACGTATACAGTACTAGTCAAAAGTTTGGAAACACCTACTCATTCAAGGGTTTTTCTTTATTTTTACTATTTTCTACATTGTAGAATAATAGTGAAGACATCAAAACTATGAAATAACACATATGGAATCGTGTAGTAACCCAAAAAGTGTTAAACAAATCAAAATATATTTGATTGGTAGCCACCTTTTGCCTTGATGACAGCTTTGCACGATCGGCATTCTCAAATCACATTTTATTGGTCACATACACATGGTTAACAGATGTTATTGCTAGTGTAGCAAAATGCTTGTGCTTCTAGTTCCGACAATGCAGCAATATCTAAGTAATATCTAAGAAATACCTAATACACACAAATCTAAGTAAAGGAATGGAATAAGAAAATATAAATATATTTATGAGCAATGACACAGCGGCATAGGCTAAAATGCAGTAGATAGTATAGAATACAGTATATACATAGGAGATGTGTAATGCAAGATATGTAAACATTTTTTAAAGTCAAATCACATTTTATTGGTCACATACACATGGTTAGCAGATGTTAATACGAGTGTAGGGAAATGCTTGTGGCATTATTAAAGGGACTAGTGTTCCATTTATAAAAGTGGCCAATGATTTCAAGTCTGTATTTAGGCAACAGCCTCTCTGTGCTAGTGATGACTGTTTTACAGTCTGATGGCCTTGAGATAGAAGCTGTTTTTCAGTCTCTCGGTCCCAGCTTTGATGCATCTGTAATGGCCTCGCCTTCTGGATGGTTGCGAGGTGAACAGGCAGTGGCTCGGGTGGTTGTTGTCCTTGATTATATTTTTGGCCTTCCTGTGACATCGGGTGCTGTAAGTGTCCTGGAGGGCAAGTAGTTTGCCACCGGTGATGTGTTGTGCAGACCGCACCAACCTCTGGAGAGCCCTGCGGTTGTGGGCGGTGCAGTTGCCGTACCAGGCGGTGTTACTGCCTGACAGGATCCTCTCAATTGTGCATCTGTAAACGTTTGTGAGGGTTTTAGGTGACAAGCCAAACCAGCTTCATGAGGAATGCTTTTCCAACAGTCTTGAAGTTCCCACATATGCTGAGCACTTGTTGGCTGCTTTTCCTTCACTCAACTCATCCCAAACCATTTCAAATGGGTTGAGGTTGGGTGATTGTGGAGGCCAGATCATCTGATGCAACACTCCATCACTCTCCTTCTTGGTCAAATAGCCCTTACACAGCCTGGAGGTGTGTTTTGGGTAATTCTCCTGTTGAAAACAAATGATAGTCCCACTAAGCGGAATGCTGTGGTAGCCATGCTGGTTGTCTGCCTTGAATTCTAAATAAATCACAGACATTGTCACCAACAAAGCACCCCCACACCATCACACCTCCTCCTCCATGTTTCACGGTGGGAACCACACATGCGGAGATCATCCGTTCACCTACTCTGCGTCTCACAAAGACATGGTGGTTGGAACTAAAAATCTCAAATTTGGACTCATCAGACCAAAGGACAAATTTCCACCGGTCCAATGTCCATTGCTCGTGTTTCTTGGCCCAAGCAAGTCTCTTCTTCTTATTGGTGCCCTTTAGTAGTGGTTTCTTTGCAGCAATTCGACCATGAAGGCCTGATTCACGCAGTCTCTGGACAGTTGATGTTGAGATGTGTCTGTTACTTGAACTCTATGAAGCATTTATTTGGGCTGCAATCTAAGGTGCAGTTAATTAACTCTAATGAACTTATCCTCTGCAGCAGAGGTAAATCTGTGTCTTCCTTTCATGTGGGGTCCTCATGATAGCCATGTATACCAACCCTACCTTGTCACAACACAACTGGCTCAAACGCATTAAGAAGAAAGAAATTCCACAAATTAACTTTTAACAAGGCACATCTGTTCATTGAAATGCATTCCAGGTGACTACATCATGAAGCTGGTTGAGAGAATGCCAAGTGTGTGCAAAGCTGTCATCAAGGCAAAGGGTGGCTACTTTGAACAATCTAAAAATCTAAACTATATTTTTTGATTAACACTTTTTTGGTTACTTCATGATCCCATGTGTGTAATTTCATAGTTTTGATGTCTTCACTATTATTCTACATGTAGAAAAAAGTAAAAATGAATGAGTATGTGTTTCCAAGCCTTTGACTGGTACATCTGGTGTAAAAGGAGCAATTATTGGTACAATGATTGTCTTCGGATTTATTACTTATTTATATGAATATTGGACACAAAGAATGAAGATTGGATCCTGCTTTCTGGAAACAACAGCCTGCAGTATGAGGGGGCAGTCATTCTCCCCTGAATGCAGCCCAAAATACGTATTTACACTGTTGTTTATATATATTATCTTTGGATTACATTTGCTTATGTTGTTACGGGTTAGTATTTTAGTGTTTGATGATGAATAGGCACGTTTAAAAGGATGCATGCCGCTGACCTTGATGTCTGTTCTTTGGTGAGGACAAAATATGACTATCTAGTTTGGAACTTGAAACTGTGTACTGCTTGTGCTCAGCAGAGTCTCGGCAGAGTGTGTTGTGGAGTAGTCCACCACGTTGGTAAGGATTTGAAAACCACTTAAGTTACTAAGCAGGGAGACTGTCCCAAAGCTAGTGTTATTATCCAGGTAATATATGGCAGGCTGGTAAGCTTCCACAAAGCAAGGTCAGGCATAGCATGCTAAAGGCCCTTTTTACAAGCTTCCACTGACAATAGCAGGTGACAGAAAAATAACAGCATTTCAAGTTGTATTTCCTCTGCCTGGTTACTAGCAACACAGACCAGTGATCAACATTCATGAATCTCGCAGGAATTTCAAAACTCTAATTGTTTGACAGGATTGTGTTTGAGACATTACATTTCTTCCAATGGTTTCTTCCTAGTGCAAGGGGCTAGTAATGTATGATGCTGCCTGACTAACTGAAGCAAAGAGAGTGATGGAGAGAGAGAAGCAGGGTTAAGTGAGGGAGAAGAGACGTATGTGAGACAGAGAGACGTATGAGATGGGGAAGACAGAGAGAAAGAGATGGAAAGCAGAGAGAGAGAGAGAGAGGTTGAGGTTCAGATCAGCAGACAGGCCAATGTGTGCCCCAGTCCCAGCAGTAGTTAGAGCCCTACAGGGTTCTGGTCTTGACCAATGGCAGGTTTAACCGTCCAGAGGTGCTAGGCCTGGTTGCCATCGTCGCTGCCTCCCAGCCATGCTCAGGGTCGCACAGGAGGAATAGACTTTCTCCATACAGGAGCAGGCAGTCTTTATGTGCATTCTGTTAAACATTTACAGAAAAGTGGATTCTTCTCTGATCCCACAAGTCATTCTTGCCTATGATTGACTTCATCTGGGCTCCTCTTTTCTCATCCAATGCCAAAGCGTTTAGCGACGGGGATATAAAGAGATGTTGTACCCCATAACTAGGGCTCAATTTACAATATAGGATGCACAACTGCAGCTAAAGACGCTCGAGTATCTTCATGTATGCTAACCCTTCCCAGTCTACACTCATCTCCTTTCACAATCCCAAAATGCGCTTTATATTTGTTGTGCTGTCAAGGACAAATCGGGAATAAAAGGCTAGGCTAAACATATGGTCCTCTGTAACTAACAATGGGAGAACATGAGCAAGATGGGACCATGAAGATGGGCTTCATTGAGCTGCAGAGCGTTGACCAGCCAAGTACAAATGATTCAAAGGTGGCTGATGTTTGATTTCTCTTTATTAAACGGTTTGACCTATTGACCCTGCTGGAGCGTTTTGAAGGTATTCTAAATGCGGAAGACACAGTTCAGTTGAATGCATTCAGTTGTACAACTGACTAGGTGCTCCCCTTTCCCTCCTTCACCAAGTTAGTGGGGGGGCACACCAGCTGTTTCCCTTTGTGAATGGAGGAAATTCCTCAATGGTCCAACCTATCAAACCCCACCTCATAAGCATAGTTACATTAACTGTATAAACAAAGCATGCTACTCAAACAGCCATAGTTGTGATCGCTAATTGTTGGTACAGTGTGCGAGTAATTGGATATGCTACCATGCATTCAACATTAATTGTTTCTACGTTGACATGATAACCCAGTACCCTGTGTGCCCCTGAAAGGGAATGAAAGAGTTTCAGTTTCATGCCCACATTGTGCCCACAGACGATTAAAAGACGGAATGGAGGTAGTCGGGTATGCATTGTGTCTGGATATCTTATAAGTGTAGACGGATCTGGAGAGTGAAACCCTTGAAATGATTATTTTTATACCTTTATTTTACTAGGCAAGTCAGTTAAGAACAAATTCTTATTTTCAATGACAGCCTTGGAACAGTGGGTTAACTGCCTGTTCAGGGGCAGAACGACAGATTTTGTACCTTGTCAGCTCAGGGATTTGAACTTGCAACCTTTTGGTTACTAGTCCAATGCTCTAACCACTAGGCTACACTATTATTCTAACTACAAAAATAATTTACAGGTAGCACCATTGACTTACTTTATGACATCAACGTCTTAAAATAAACAAATATTTAGGAAGAAAATATGTCAAATACAGTAATTTGCATACATGGAAGGACCATGAAATCTGGTCAGAACGTGGACGCAATGGATGGATAAAAGACACCATTTTATTACCACGTGTAGACACATCTGAAAATGTGGGCACAATCAGAATGTGGACAAGATCAGGACAAAGGATGCATGTTAGACCTGGGCATAAACAAGGCTTCTGTCACAACCATAGACCAATACAGTACATCAATATGTCCCTTTTTGTTCCACTGACAAACTGCACAGTATAAAGCCCCTGGAAACTGCTAATTGAATTTCTCTTTTCCTAAACGTAATCAAAAGATCACATCAGTCCCAAACAAAAAAAACGAAAGCCATGTTAATGGCTGTTTATTTTTGCTGTTTAAGACTGTTCTCTGCACCATGTGGTTCCAATGAGATTCAATCTATTTAAACTCAAATCAGATGAAGCGTTTTAGATTAAATCCTTCATTGTAAACGCTAGGGTTGGTCGGGCCACAGACTGCGCTTCTGGAGAGATACTGATCTGCTCTGTGTAAATAAACTGACTTCTAAATGGATTCTCACTTTTGTCGATATTTACCTTGGAGTGAACCCTTGAAGCTCAACTGAAGGTAACAAACAACTTCTCTGATAGAAGACGGCGTGGCAACGATATTAGTCCAAAACATATATTCTTGTGTCAATTTACTACAAAGTGTAAATAGGATAATTAAAGTCATAAAGTCAGTCTCATCCAAAACAGAGTTTTGTAAGTGTGTTCGTCATGACTTACTTGAGGGTTGGGTTTTGATTTCGACAATGCTTACTTGCCCACCAACACAGGACACACAGCTGCATTGATTGAGCTCTATCCAATCCTACTGCAGAAAACACAGAAGGTGAGACAGATATTCAGCAGATCGGACATGGCACGCATTTTTTTACTTGAGAAATACTGCACCAGACTACATAACTACAATAGATGGAAAATTGTGCGACCAAAACCTTGGCAAAAAAAAATCTAAATGAGTTACAGATTTAGATGAATTCATTTATCTTAGATTCATTCTGACTATTTTGTGGAAGTGATACAGGCTTTGGTCCTATGGTGTCTTCTTTAGTATCATGGCCTTCTAACATTTTGTTTGTGCATGCCGCCACCTACTGAAGTGCACACCTGGCTTTTCAAGGTGTCAGATACTGGAGACTGTGATATGCTGGAGTGGAAAGCCTTTATATTGCTACCTTGTGATCAATCATGTTACATTTTTTGATACAAAAGTCAAATGGAAGTGGGAAAGTAAAACATTGCACCAACTAACCCTACACTTCTTTTTCTTTCAACACCCCATTCCACTACTTTGTCCCTATTTGATCCTACACCAGACCGTTGGCCTTTGAGGATGGGACACTTTCTTTCAACACACCTTGTAACTCTGCTGCAGTAAAACCTTGTACACCCAAGTACTTCTCTGCAGCTGCCACCCCAACATCTATTTAAAACATTGAAGCACAGATTCGTATCACTTTGTATTGGCCTAGGTGTACTACTCACCTTTGACCCATCATCCTCTACTCTTTATTGCCTCAACATAAGACACCTTCTGTTCTACTCTGACAACCTCAACCTGTCTCCCTCTCACCGGGCACTTCTAATCGCCAGCAACATGATCACTCCCCACAATTGACAGTTTTTTCCACTGATATTACACATTCCGTTGTCCCATGCCCTCCTGCACACCTCTGCAACATGTCCATAAGCTTGGCATCTGAAACACCTTAGTGGGTTCGGCACAAAATATCTCACGGGATAACTGAGATATCCTAACATGACTTTGTCAGGTAAAGACTGCTTCAAAACTCAAGAGCAGACAGTGTCTTCTCAATTTCACTATGCTCGCCACAGGGTTTGCGTTGTACCAAACGGCGGGCGTCACAGACACAGGCCATCTACATTTCAGTTGCTCCACCTCCACACCTAAATGCCACCTCAGTAATCATGCCTTTCAAAGGTGCCCTGCTTCGGAGAGCAAAGCAAGTCACAGATCTTGTCCCGGGGTGCGTGACTTGAAGTGCCCGCTCCTTCTGGGCGGAAGAAACAGAAAATCATCCACTTCGAGCTACCATCACCGATTTAACAGTACCCAAATTATTTTGTGCCCAGCCAGGGACTACATATGGGTCAACCAAAAGTCAGAGATCCATGTTCTCAAAATGTCACTGCCACTGGGCCACAATCATCTTTTGCATGACCATCGGGGCGAGGCTTGGACTCTGAGGTCTTGACCACCCCCTCACTCTTGTCAGGTTCAATTTCTGAGCCATCAGAGACACCATTCTTACACGACACACATCTCCCCTCTGCACGCATCTCCTTCTTACTTGCTGTCCATAACCAAGTCTATCCATTCACCACGCTCAAGTCATCCACTGTATTGTTTGCAGAACACACACTGATGGCCTTTCTCCAATACCCAACTTCTGTTCCTTTAATAGCCCAATTTACTAGTCTGGGTATCTCTGGCATCTTCATGCCCACAAAGCGTGGGCTACCCTGCATCTGAGAGCACTACCCTCCACTTCTTCACTGTAGAACAGGTTACATTCCTATGGTGTCTCATGGGGGACAGACATTAGTAACTGCCACATCAAATCCCACACCTAAGACTGAAATCCTTTTTTCTTAATGAGCAATACAGAAACACATGTGAAATCAGTATGTTCAGTCGCTCTTCAACCGTTTGACTATTAGGGGGTCTTTGTACTCAGGTGTTTAGGCTGGAAGACTTATTCTTCTCATCAGGTTCAAAACGAACACCATTGTGGCATATTTTTCAGGGAGGTCCCACAGTTGACAATGCATGTCAGAGAAAAAAACCAAGCCATGAGGTTGAAGGAATTGTCTGTAGAGCTCCGCGGTAGGATTGTGTCAATGCACAGATCTGGGGAAGGGTACTAAACAATGTCTGCAGCATTGAAGGTCCCCAAGAACACAGTATCCTCCATCATTCTTAAATGGAGAAGTTTGGAACCACCAATACTCTTCCTAGAGCTGGCCACCCGACCAAACTGAGCAACAGGGGGAGAAGGTCCTTGGTCAGAGAGGTGACCAAGAACCCGATGGTCACTTTGACAGAGCTCTAGAGTTCCTCTGTGTTCCAAACCTTCAAGAAGGACAACCCTAGCCAGCACTCCATCAGGCCTTAATGTTAAAGTGGCCAGACTGAAGCCACTCCTCAGTAAAAGGCAAATGACAGCCCGCTTGGAGTTTGCTAAAAGGCACCTAAAGACACTCAGAACACGAGAAACAAGATTATCTGGTCTGATGAAACCAAGATTGAACTCTTTGGCCTGAATGCCAAACGTAACCTCTGGAGGAAACCTAGCACCATCCCTACGGTGAAACATGGTGGTTGGAGCATCATGCTGTGTGTGTGTGTGTGTGTGGGGGGGGGGGGTTCAGCGGCAGGGACTGGCAGACTAGTCAGGATCAAGGCAAAGATGAACGGCGCAAAATACAGAGAGATCCTTGATGAAAACCTGCTCCAGAGCACTCAGGACCTCAGACTGGGGCGAAGGTTCACCTTCCAACAGGAAAATTACCCTACGCACACAGCCAAGATAACACAGGAGTGGCTTCGGGACAAGTCTCTGAATGTCCTTGAGTGGACCAGCCAGAGCCCGGACTTGAACCCTGAGCAGCGACACCCCTCATCCAACCAGACAGAACATGAGAGGATATGCAGAGAAGAATGGGAGAAACTCCCCAAATACAGGTGTGCCCAGCTTGTAGCGTCATATCCAAGAAGACTTGAGGCTGTAATTGCTGCCAAAAGGTGCTTTAACAAAGTACTGAGTGAAGGGTCTGAATACTTATGTAAATATAATATCAGTTTTTCATTTTAAATAAATTAGCAAAACATTTGATCTGTTTTTGCTTTATTATTGTGTGTACATTGATGAGGAAAAACACTATATAATCAATTTTAGAATAAGGCTGTAACCTAACAAAATGTGGAAAAAGTCAAGGGGTCTGAACTTTCCCGAAGGCACAGTGTGTTGGACTGTAGACTTCATTTGAACAGTTTGTCGGAAATTGCATGACCTTTGGCCATTATAGGATGCCAAGTCTCAAACCCACTGGGCAAAAACTAGTTTGAATCAACATTGTTGCCACAATTTCAACCAAAACAAATCAATGTGAATGCTGTTGAATTAACGTGGAAAACTGATTGGTTTTACAAATGTGCCTAAATCGAATGACTTGGTGACATTGTTGATTTCATGTTGAATTGATGCTAGTTGATGTTGATGATAGTTGTTAGTTGATGTTGATGATGAATTGATGTTAGTTGACAACTCAACCTAGTGTAAATTAAAACTAGATGTTGAACTGACATCTGCCCAGTGGGAAGGCTTTTCAGTCGGATCATATTTCATGGCTTTTGGATATTGCATATCTCAGTGGAGGCTGCTGAGTTGAGGATGGAGAATTATGGCAGGCATTATTATGAGCCATCCTCCCCTCCACTGGCATAGCCTCTATTTGGCTAACTGAGTCATTTTAGGCCCTTCTGATAGTGGATAAACAGTTCTTACTGACTGACCAGTCAGATATAACTAATTTACGGGATAAGGAGCCCTGTAGACGGGGGACATTAATAGGGCTGAAGGGCTAACCGTACAGGGAGAAATCATTCCCATATGACCTACAGATGTAGGATCTTAATTTGATCACCCTGTTGCATGAGAACTCTCCTGCAATGCAGGACATTTAACACCTGAAGTGTATTTGAGGTTTTAAAAGGCTTCTGAAGTTTATTATTTCCACTTTGAAATGTCAGTCTTAAATTTGCCCTTACAAAAATATCAACCCCTACAAAAATGTTGATTAATGATAATTACATTTATTTCTCCAGGATTAATTTCCTGCTGTAGCAAACTGGCTCAAATGAAAATCCTACATCTGTAATTTCCATACCATGGTGTGAAACCAGGGTGGGGTGCATAGAGCTGTCTTGCATCACCATTATTGGGTATCAAAACCCTTCAGTTCACACATGGATCCAGTTACAGACCACTTTCAACACTCTGTCGAGAAATGCTTTGCTTTAGAATTTTACAAGCAACTATAATGTGGATATGAAATCACATCATATGATGCCTCAACCATTTCCAGAGTGAATGTAGGCTACAATAATGTGAAGTCGGTAGCAACAGTGAGAGACAACACTATGAGAATTGTGTCCCTCAGTGTGGAAACACTAATATAATTGTTGTTGGAATGTTTGCTGATGGTTTCCACATGGACGTAAGCGCACACACAGAGAGAGAGAGAGACAGAGACTTATGGGGCGTGCCATGTAAATTACGGCGTCCCGTGTAAGGGCATGAAGACCAAACACGTAACAAAAACACAGGGTTGAAACCCAAACAAATGAGCGAAGAGTACCTCGAATAAATAAAACAGGCGCACAATGATTAACACACGGGACTAGAACCGCAATCATCTGCGCAATCCACAAAGGCACGAAAGCCCAAAAACGCACAGATACTCACACCCACCAATGGACATTGTAACAATAATGGGCCGCCCAATGGAAACCACAGGGCACTCTTCTACAAATACTAATCAGTGGGAGTAGGGGACAGTTGTGTGTGATGAAAGTTTGAGGGATCCATGACACAGAACATGTTATTATGTGCAGTCAATTGGTGTAAAAGATGGAGACTCATGATTAACCAGACAAAAACACAGATAATGACTTTTAGAAAACCAGCTACTAAGAAAAGTGTTTTTCAGTTTTGTTTTGGTGAAGACATTTTGGAGTTTACTAGCATTTATAAATATTTGTGTATATTTATTGATGAACATGTTACCTTTCCATACGCAACATCTGCCCTGGCTGACTCAGTAAGCAGAGCTCTTGTTATAGAAAAAAACAAAAACACTCAAAGATATTGATTATGCCACATATTCCAAACTGCATCAGACATGCGTGTGCCCTGTTCTGGACTATGCAGCAGGAGTGTGGGGTGCTAACAGGTATTTAAAATAAAAAACATGTTCATAACAAAGCACTACATTACTTTTTAGGTGTCCACAAGTTTGCACCTGTACTTGCAATAGTCCTTCATGGTTGGGATGGTGTTCTTCAGCTTGCAAGCTTCCGCCTTTTTCCTCCAAACATAACGATGGTCATTATGGCCAAACAGTTCTATTTTTGTTTCATCAGACAAGAGAACATTTCTCCAAAAAGTATGGTCTTTGTCTCCATGTGCAGTTGCAAACCGTAGTCTGGCTTTTTCATGGCGGTTTTGGGGCAGTGGCTTCTTCCTTGCTGAGCGGCCTTTCAGGTTATGTTGATATAGGACTCGTTTTATTTTGGATATAGATACTTATGTACCATTTTCCTCCAGCATCTTCACAAGGTCCTTTGCTGTTGTTCTGGGATTGATTCTCACTTTTCATACCAAAATACATTAATCTCTAGGAGACAGAACGCGTCTCCTTCCTGAGCGGTATGATGGCTGCATGGTCCAATGTTTATACTTGCGTACTATTGTTTGTACAGATGAACGTGGTACCTTCAGGTGTTTGGAAATTGCACCCAAGGATGAACCAGACAAAAAAAATCAGAGGTCTTGGCTGATTTCTTTTGACTTCCCCATGATGTCAAGCAAAGAGGCACTGAGTTTGAAGGTAGGCCTTGAAATACATCCACCGGTACACTTCCAATTGACTAAAATTATGTCAATTAGCCTATCAGAAGCTTCTAAAACCATGACCTCATTTTCTGGAATTTTCCAAGCTGTTTAAAGGCACAGTCAACATAGTGTATGTTAACCTCTGACCCACTGGAATAGATGTTGAATTGACATCTGTTCGCAGTTGGTTGAAGCTCTCGACACGCTCCACTGCAGCCCTGTCGATGTGGATTGGGGTGTGTGCGCTCCCCCATTTCCTCTAGTCCACGATCAGCTCCTTAGTCTTACTGACATTGAGGGAGAGGTTGTTGTCCTGGCACCACACTGCCAGGTCACTGACCTCCTCCCTGTAGGCTGTCCCATTGTCGCCGGTGATCAGGCCTACCATCGCTGTGTTGTCAGCATACTTGATGATGGTGTTGGAGTGGTGTGTGGCCACACAGTCGTGCGGTAACAGGGAGTACAGGACAGGATTAAGCACACACCCTTGTGGGGCCCCTGTGTTGAGGGTCAGCGTGGTGAAGGTGATGTTGCCTACCCTCACCACCTGGGGTCGGTCCATTAGTAATTCCAGGATCCAGTTGCAGAAGGAGGTGTTCAGTCCCAGGGTTCGAAGCTTGTTGACGAGCTTGGAGGGGATTATGGTAATAATAATCATACAGCGCCTTGCGAAAGTATTCGGCCCCCTTGAACTTTGCGACCTTTTGCCACATTTCAGGCTTCAAACATAAAGATATAAAACTGTATTTTTTTGTGAAGAATCAACAACAAGTGGGACACAATCATGAAGTGGAACGACATTTATTGGATATTTCAAACTTTTTTAACAAATCAAAAACTGAAAAATTGGGCGTGCAAAACTATTCAGCCCCTTTACTTTCAGTGCAGCAAACACTCTCCAGAAGTTCAGTGAGGATCTCTGAATGATCCAATGTTGACCTAAATGAATAATGATGATAAATACAATCCACCTGTGTGTAATCAAGTCTCCGTATAAATGCACCTGCACTGTGATAGTCTCAGAGGTCCGTTAAAAGCGCAGAGAGCATCATAAAGAACAACGAACACACCAGGCAGGTTCGAGATACTGTTGTGAAGAAGTTTAAAGCCGGATTTGGATACAAAAGGATTTCCCAAGCTTTAACCTCTTACACTTATGGTGGCGCTATTTCATTTTTGGAAGAAAAACGTTCCCGTTTTAAACAAGATATTTTGTCACAAAAAGATTCTCGACTATGCATATAATTGCTACTGTTCGAAAGAAAACACTCTGACGTGTCCAGAAATACAAATATCTTCTCTGTGCGTGCCCTAGAACGTGAGCTTCAGGCAAAACCAAGATGACTTGGCATCCAGGAAATGACAAGGATTTTTGAGGCTCTGTCTTTCATGATCTCCTTATATGGCTGTGAACGCAAGAGGAATGAGTCTGCCCTTTCTGTCGTTTCCCCAAGGTGTCTGCAGCATTGTGACGTATTTGTAGGCAGATCGTTGGAAGATTGACCATAAGAGACCACATTTACCACGTGTCCGCCCGGTGTCCTGCGCCGAAATTGGTGCGCAAAAGTCACCTGCCAGTATTTTTCCATGGGGCAGAGAGAGAAGCAAGCTTCCAAGAACTGCATGTCAATGAAGAGATATGTGAAAAAACACCTTGAGGATTGATTCCAAACAACGTTTGCCATGTTTCGGTCGATATTATGTAGTTAATCCGGAAAAAGTTTCACGTTGTAGGTGACTGCATTTTCGGTTCGTTTCGGTAGCCAGGCGCAATGTAGAAAACGGAACGATTTCTCCTACACACAGACGCTTTCAGGAAACACTGCGCATTTGGTATGTGGCTGGGAGTCTCCTCATTGAAAACATCAGAAGCTCTTCAAAGGTAAATGATTTTATTTATTTGGTTATCTGGCTTTTGTGAAAATGTTGCGTGCTACATGCTACACAAAATGCTATGCTAGCTTTGCATACTCTTACACAAATTAGTCAATTTCTATGGTTCAAAAGCATATTTTGAAAATCTGAGATGACAGTGTTGTTAAGAAAAGGCTAAGCTTGAGAGCAAACGCATTATTTTAATTTTATTTGCGATTTTCAGAAATCGTTAACGTTGCGTTATGCTAATGAGCCTGAGGCTTAGTCACAATCCCGGATCCGGGATGGGGAGTTTCAAGAGGTTAAACATCCCAAGCAGCACTGTGCAAGCGATAATATTGAAATGGAAGGAGTATCAGACCACTGCAAATCTACCAAGACCTGGTCGTCCCTCTAAACTTTCAGCTCATACAAGGAGAAGACTGATCAGAGATGCAGCCAAGAGGCCCATGATCACTCTATATGAACTGCAGAGATCTACAGCTGAGGTGGGAGACTCTGTCCATAGGACAACAATCAGTCGTATATTGCACAAATCTGGCCTTTATGGAAGAGTGGCAAGAAGAAAGCCATTTCTTAAAGATATCCATAAAAAGTGTTGTTTAAAGTTTGCCACAAGCCACCTGGGAGACACACCAAACATGTGGAAGAAGGTGCTCTGGTCAGATGAAACCAAAATTGAACTTGGGACAGGGAAGATGGTTAAAATTGATGGGAAGATGGATGGAGCCAAATACAGGACCATTCTGGAAGAAGACCTGATGGAGTCTGCAAAAGACCTGAGACTGGGACAGAGATTTGTCTTCCAACAAGACAATGATCCAAAACATAAAGCAAAATCTACAATGGAATGATTCAAAAATAAACATATCCAAGTGTTAGAATGGCCAAGTCAAAGTCCAGACCTGAATCCAATCGAGAATCTGTGGAAAGAACTGAAAACTGCTGTTCACAAATGCTCTCCATCCAACCTCACTGAGCTCGAGCTGTTTTGCAAGGAGGAATGGGAAAAAATGTCAGTCTCTCGATGTGCAAAACTGATAGAGACATACCCCAAGCGACTTACAGCTGTAATCGCAGCAAAAGGTGGCGCTACAAAGTATTAACTTAAGGGGGCTGAATAATTTTGCACGCCCAATTTTTCAGTTTTTGATTTGTTAAAAAGTTTGAAATATCCAATAAATGTCGTTCCACTTCATGATTGTGCCCCACTTGTTGTTGATTCTTCACAAAAAAATACCGTTTTATATCTTTATGTTTGAAGCCTGAAATGTGGCAAAAGGTCGCAAAGTTCAAGGGGGCCGAATACTTTCGCAAGGCACTGTACATGGGATTTATATAGTGCTTTTCAACAACCCACAAGTGTTGAACGCTGAGCTGTAGTCAATTAACAGCATTCTCACATAGATATTCCTCTTATCTAGGTGGGTGATGGCAGTGTGGTGTGCAATGAGATTGCGTCGTCTATGGATCTGTTTTGGTGGTATGCAAATCGGGATCGGTCTGGGATGATGGAGTTGATGTGTGCCGTAACCAGCCTTTTAAAGCACTTCATGATTACAGATGTGTGCTACAGAGCGATAGTCATTGTGGTGGGTAGTCTTAGAGTTCTTGGGAACAGGAATGATGGAAGTCAGTTTGAAACGTGGGGATTACAGACTGGGACAAAGAGAGGTTGAAAATGACAGTGAATATGCCTGCCAGATGTTCTGCGCATGCTCTGAGAACGCACCCTGGAATACCATCCGGCTCCGCTGCCCTACGAGTGTTGACCTGATTGATAAACATACTCACTTCGGCCTCGGAGAGTAGATTACCCAGTCCCCTGGGTGAGTGGGGGCCCTTACTCATGACTCAGTGTTGTTTTCATCGAAGCGGGTATAGAATGCATTGAGTTCGTCTGGTACAGAGGCATCGTTCCTATGGGTGAAGGAAGGATCACATGATTCCATCCGGGTCATCGGGAGGGATCAACCAACAAATTATTCTTGTGAGTAAACATTACATAACTGTAGGTGGCAGTAAATCCTTGGCTTTATACCTGTTTAAACAACACACTCTAGATGGCAGTACGCACCTTTTCAGTTTGTTTAACAACTCATAGAAGTAGTCAAAGAAGAAAAATATAAGTGGGATGTTTTGTTTGAACAGGTATAAAGCCAAGTTTGGTGATTTACTGCCACATACAGTTATGGAATGTTTACTCACAAGTGACCAGTGAGCTGAGATAAGACGGGGCTTTACCTAGCAGAGACTTGTATATGACCTGGAGCCAGTGGGTTTGGCCACGAGTATGAAGCGAGGGCCAGCCAACGAGAGCGTACAGGTCGCAGTGGTGGGTAGTATATGCGGCTTTGGTGACAAAATGGCCATCCGTGATAGACTGAATCCAATTTGTTGAGTAGAGTGTTGGAAGCTATTTTGTAAATGACATCGCCGAAGTCGAGGATCGGTAGGATGGTCAGTTTTACGAGGGTATGTTTGGCAGCATGAGTGAAGGATGCTTTGTTGCGAAATGGGAAGCCGATTATAGATTTATTTTTGGATTGGAGATGTTTAATGTGAGTCTGGAAGGAGACTTTACAGTCTAACCAGACACCTAGGTATTTGAAGTTGTCCACATATTCTAAGTCAGAACCGTCCAGAGTAGTGATGCTGGATGGGCGGGCAGGTGTGGGCAGCGATTGGTTGAAGAGCATTCATTTAGTTTTACTTGCATTTAAGAGCAGTTGGAGGCCACGGAAGGAGAGTTGTATGGCATTGAAGCTCGTCTGGAGGTTAGTTAACAAAGTGTCCAAAGAAGGGCCAGAGATATACAGAATGGTGTTGTCTACGTAGAGGTGTATCAAAGAATCACCAGCAGCAAGAGCGATATCATTGATGTACACAAAGAAGAGAGTCGGCCCGAGAATTGAACCCTGTGGCACGCTCGTAGAGACTGCCAGAGGTCCGGACAACAGGCCCTCCGATTTGACACACTGAACTCTATCAGAGAAGTAGTTGGTGAACCAGGCGAGGCAATCATTTGAGAAACCAAGGCTGTTGAGTCTGCAAATAAGAATGTTGTGATTGACAGTGCCGAAAGCTTTAGCCAGGTCGATGACTACGGCTGCACAGTAATGTCTCTTATCGATGGCGGTTATGATATCGTTTAGGACCTTGAGCGTGGCTGAGGTGCATCCATGACCAGCTCTGAAACCAGATTGCATAGCGGAGAAGGTATGGTGGGATTCGAAATGGTCAGTAATCTGTTTGTTAACTTGGCTTTCAAAGACATTGGAAAGGCAGGGTAGAATAGATACAGGTCTAGATATAGGTCTGTAGCAGTTTGGGTCTAGAATGTCTCCCCCTTTGAAGAGTAGGTTGACCCGGGGCAGCTTTCCAATCTATGGGAATCTCAGACGATACGAAAGAGGTTGAACAGGCTAGTAATTGGGGTTGCAACAATTTCGGCAGATCATTTTAGAAAGAGAGGGTCCAGATTGTCTAACCCGGCTGATTTGTAGGGGTCCAGATTTTTGCAGCTTTTTCAGAACATCAGCCATCTGTATATGTGTGAAGGAGAAGTGGGGAAGGCTTGGACGAGTTGCTGTGGGGGGTGGAGGGCTGTTGATCGGTGTAGGGGTAGCCAGGTGGAAAGCATGGCCAGCCGTAGAAAAATTCTTATTGAAATTCTCAATTATAGTGGATTTAATTGGGGTGACAGTGTTTCCTAGCCTCTGTGCTTTGGCCAGCTGGGAGGAGGTGCTCTTATTCTCCATGGACTTTACAGTGTCCCAGAACTTTTTTGAGTTAGTACTACAGGATGCAAATTTCTGTTTGAAAAAGCTAGCCTTAGCTTTCCTAACAGGATGTTTTTGTGCTGGTCAAGGGCAGTCAGGTCTGGAGTGAATATCCCAATTATTGCTTATGTGTACCTTCATGTGTGTGTAAAAAAAGGATATGTATGAAAATTACTGTATTGAAAACCTCCCTGATCTGTGATGTCACAAATGTATAATTTGCACAGTTCTTTATAAAAAATGTAGTTGTTTTTACATTTGACAGTGTAAAACAGTGTGTGAGGGGGATATACGTGCCTTCAGAAAGTATTCATACCCCTTGACTTATTCCACATTTTGTTGTATTACATTCTGAATTAAAAATTAATGAAATAAAAAAAAAATCTCACCCATCTATGCAAAATACCCCATAATGACAAACTGAAAATATGTTTTTATAAATGTTTGTAAATTTTTTGAAAATGAAATACAGAAACATCACATTTACACCCCTGAGTCAATACTTTGCAGAAGCACCTTTGGCAGCAATTACAGCTGTGAGTCCTTCTGGGTAAGTCTTTAAGAGCTTTTCACACCTGGACTGTGCAACATTTTCCCATTATTCTTTTCAAAATTCTTCAAGCGCTGTCAAATTGTTTATTGATCATGGCTAGACCACCATTTTCAGGTCTTCCCATATATTTTCAAGTAGATTTAAGTTTAAACTGTAACTTGGCCACTCAGGAACATTCACTGCCTTCTTGGTAAGCAACTCCAGTGTAGATGTGGCCTTGTGTTTTAGGTTATTGTCTTGCTGAAAGGTGACCAAGCAGACTGAACCAGGTTTTCCTCTAGGATTTTGCCTGCGCTTTGCTCCATTCTGTTGTTTTCTGCTAAAAAACTCAGTCCACTATGCTTGGAAATATGGAGAGTGGAACTCAGTAATGTGTTGTATTGGATTTTCCCCAAACATAACACTGTATTCAGGAGAAAAAGTGAATTGCTTTGTCACATTTTTTGCAGTATTTACTTTAGTTCCTTGTTGCAAACAGGAAGCAGGTTTTGGATTTTTTTTTAATTTGTACAGGCTTCCTTCTTTTTACTCTGTCAATTAGGTTAGTATTGTGGAGTAACGGAAATGGTGTTGATCCATCCACCATCTTTATTTTTTTATATTTTTTTGTATTTTTTTTACAGTTTGCAGTTTTTTTTACAGGCCTTGGGCCTCCAACACACATCATTTACAAACGAAGCATGTGTGTTTAATGAGTCCGCCAGATCAGAAGCAGTAGCGATGACTAGGGGCATTCTCTTGATAAGTGCGTGAATTGGACAATTTTCTGTCCTGCTAAGCATTCAAAATGTAACGAGTACTTTTAGTTGTCAGAGGAAATGTATGGAGTAAAAATATATATATTTTTTAGGAATGTAAAGCAGTAATAGTAAAAGTTGTCAAAAATATAAATAGTAAAGTAAGGTGTACACGAGTTAAGTAGTACTTGAAATAATTTTTACTTAAGTACTTTACACCACTGGTTACAGAGATGAGGTAGTTATTCAAAAATCATGTTATTAAACTCTTTCTGCACACAGGGTGATTCCATGCAACTTATTATGTGACTTGTTAAGCAAATTTTTACACCTGAACATGTTTAGGCTTGCCATAACAAAGGGTATGAATACTTATTGTCTCAAGACATTTCAGCTTTTCATTTGTAAACATGTATAAAAACATAATTTGGCTTTTACATTATGGGGTACTGTGTATAGGCCAGTGACAACAAAATATCTACATGAAATCCATTGTAAATTCAGGCTGTAAACAATAATATGTGGAAAAAGTCATTTTTTAGCATTTCGAGAGAAAAAATAAATGATTATTTGTCTCTCTGAAATGAAACCAACAAGTGATTTTAAACAAATACATGTATGTCATTTAACAACCCCATGACATAATTAGATAGTGAAAAACACGCACATTTCTTTCATTATTTCTTTAAACAATAAAAGTTAATTAACCAACATTTCAGAACATGGATATATAGCGTTTTGGAATGAAACTCTACTACCCACTGTATAGAGAAGCAGATTAATGAAGTTGGTAAGAATATGACCACTGACCAACTGGGCCAGTCAGTCACCTGTGTCTAAAGATGTTCAAGTCACTACAATACCCCAAAAAACTGGATTGGTGCAATCCCTTCTTTGTTTCAGCAAATAAAAAAATCTGGAAATAACTTTTTAGTGTTCCTAAAATGTACACACTGTTATGGCCATGCATTGTTGGAAAACATCATTTTACGACTATAGTACTCTGCCATGAAAGTTATTTGCAAATGTTGTTTTAACCTCAGACTCATGTCCCTGAGTTTGTTATATCCTGTAATTTGCCTTATGTCAAATTGGTCCGTTTTGAGGCCTTTGTGATACAAAAGACAGATGTCATAGGAAGGAGAAAAGTCAGTAAGTGAACGGTGAAGCATAAACAGGTACAGTCTCTCACTTCTAATTAACCCCACAGTGGGAGACTGAAGTTCATGGATGCCTGGCCATTCTCTAACGTCTACCTGACCCCCTAAACATGGGGTAATGGTGATAACACACACATGCACTTGTCACACACACTTAACACACACATACACTTACAGTCTCTTTCTCACTCACTTTCTTTACGACCTAATTACGGCACCAGTGGAGTAACCACTGAGTCCCAGTTCCCATAGTAACTATAATGTGCAAGCTTTCACGCTGTAAAAGTCCCCTTAATGACCCACCCACCTTATTTTATGGAAAATGCCTGCTTGCACGGTGCTGTGTGTGACAGAGATCAGATTTTACACAGAGTTCCTTGTGTGTCTTGGTCAGATGTTTTCACATTGTAGGAGTCTTCCAGAGGATCCCTGCAGAGCTCATAACCAGGGAGCTTTGTTTCCCAACAGGAAAAACACAGCTGACAAAATCACTTAACAGTCAATCACCCAGTTCTCTGCAGTATATAGTGGGCGTGTTGAGCATTCAGAGTCTCCAATACTTAATTATTCATCAACTTTTTGGGCAATCATTTTTTTGTGTTTTGTGTTAAATGTTTCTTTCCATGATTCGTGAAACACATTATTATAACTGAGCTTTTAAAACAGAGAAGGCAAGTCACAAATGAGGTAGCTACACATTCATTCAGTTGTCCTTCCCTGTTGTGGCACTGGGCTGCGACCCCAGAGGGGCCTCCCTGATGTACTGACGGTCCCCATGGACCAACACACTGTAATTACATAGAACTTAAGGGCCACTCTGAGAATCGAAACAAGCTGCTCTAGGCAGTGTTATGTCAGTCATTGCAGGGTGGCGGGTAGAAGAGTGGTTAGAGGGTTGGGCCAGTAGCCGAAAGGTCGCTGGTCTGAATACCTGAGGCTGAGTCACTGGCTTACTGGTGCTCTTCCATGCCGTCCCTAGGAGGGGTGCATCACTTGAGTGGGTTGATTCACTGACGTGGTCTTCCTGTTTGGGTTGGCGCCCCCCCTTGTGCAGTGGTTGTGCAGTGGCGGAGATCTTTGTGGGCTATACTCGGTCTTGTCTCAGGATGGTAAGTTGGTGGTTGAAGATATCCCTCTAGTGGTGTGGGGGCTGTGCTTTGGCAAAGTGGGTGTGGTTATATCCTGCCTGTTTGGCCCTGTCCGGGGGTATCATCGGATGGGGCCACAGTGTCTCCTGACCCCTCCTGTCTCAGCCTCCAGTATTTATGCTGCAGTAATTTATGTGTCGGGGGGCTAGGGTCAGTCTGTGTCCTGTGTGAATTTAAGTATGCTCTCTCTAATGATCTCTTTCTCTCTTTCTTTCTTTCTCTCTCGGAGGACCTGAGCCCTAGGACCATGCCTCAGGACTACCTAGCATCATGACTCCTTGCTCTCCCCAGTCCACCTGGCCGTGCTGCTGCTCCAGTTTCAACTGTTCTGCCCGCGGCTATGGAATCCTGACCTGTTCACCGGACCTGACCCCGACCTGCTGTTTTCAACTCTCTAGAGACAGCAGGAGCTGTAGAGATACTCTCAATGATCGGCTATAAAAAGCCAACAGACATTTACTCCTGAGGTGCTGACCTGTTGCACCCTCGACAACTACTGTGATTATTATTATTTGACTATGCTGGTCATTTATGAACATTTGAACATCTTGGCTATGTTCTGTTATAATCTCCACCCGGCACAGCCAGAAGAGGACTGGCCACTCCTCATAGCCTGGTTCCTCTCTAAGTTTCTTCCTAGGTTTTGGCCTTTCTAGGGAGTTTTTCCTAGCCACCGTGCTTCTACACCTGCATTGCTTGCTGTTTGGGGTTCGAGGCTGGGTTTCTGTACAGCACTTTGAGATATCAGCTGATGCAAGAAGGGCTATATAAATACATTTGATAATATTAGAATACCTGAGCCGACAAGGTGAAAAATCTGTCGATGTGCCTTTGAGTAGGGCATTTAACTCTAATTTGCTCCAGGGATGCCGTACTACTATGGCTGACACTGTAAAACAACGCATTTCACTGCACCTATCTGGTGTATGACAATAGCATAAGTGTACAAAATATTAGGAACACCTGCTCTTCCATGACTTAGACTGACCAGGTGAAAGCTATGATCCCTTATTGATGTCACCAGTTAAATCCACTTAAATCAGCATAGATGAAGGAGAGGAGACATGTTAAAGAAGAATTTTTAAGTCTTGAGGCAATTGAGACATGGATTGTGTATGTGTGCCAATCAGAGGGTGATTGAAGAAGACAAAATATTTAAGGGTCTTTGAACGGTGTATGGTAGTAGGTGCCAGGCGCACCGGTTTGAGTGTGTCAACAACTTCAGTGCTGCTGGGTTTTTCATGCTCAATAGTTTCCTGTGTGTATCAAGAATGGTCCACAACCCAAAGGACATCTAGCCAACTTGACACAACTGTGAGAAGAATTGGAGTCAACATGAGCCAGCATCCATGTGGAACTCTTTCGACACCTTGCAGGATCCATGCCCCAACGAAAGGTGTTCCTAATGTTTTGTACACTCAGTGTATATACAGTACAGTATAAATAGAGGGGTGTGAACTGTCATGGACGGTACTTGTGTCCATAGAAATAGACGTGTTGTGGTTATAAGTGGGGTTTAAAGGGGGCATTATGTGATGCGAGTTGTGCTGGTGTGGAATATTTGTACTCCAGTTTGTGCTGCCCCTCTTGTCGCTATCTCTCTCTCTCACACACACTCTCTCACTCTCCCTCTCTCCAGATGGGTGGTTGGCAGTTGCACGGCCCACAGAATCGGGATCGGAGCATGTGCATTGCGTGATGATGGAGGAAAAATGGCTGTGCTCACATTCCAGGACATTGCCTCTGGCAAATGGTCATCTCAATAGTTTCTGGGTTCCAGTTGAAAGGTTTATCTGCCACCTTTGGCTCCTTGAGTACTTGTCCCCCAGCTGCTTGTCAAGCTCCTGCCAGCAAGGATATGAATGGATACAAATGGATACAACATTTGATTTGATTACTGCCAAATTCTCTAAAACTACGATGGAGGTGGCTTATGGTAGAGAAGTGAACATTCAATTCTTGGGCAACAGCTCTGGTGGACATTCCTGCAGTCAGCATGACAATTGCTCACTCCCTCAAAACTTGAGAAATCTGTGGCATTGTGCTGTGTGACAAAACTGCACATTTTAAAGTGGCCTTTTTAATCAGCTTCTTGATATGCCACACCTGTCAGGTGGATGGATTATACTTGAAAATGATAAATGCTCAATAACAGGGATGTAAACAACTTTGTGCACAGCATTTGAGAGAAATACCTTTTTTGTGCTTATGGAATCACAAGGGATTTTTTTTATTTCAGCTCAAACATGGGACCAACACTTTACATTACGTTGCGTTTATATTTTGTTCAGTGTATTTTTTGTTATACAGCATGAGGAACCTGAATTTTGACTTACCGTGAAAAATGCTTTCTTGCTAAATGTCAGCAGCATGTTCAATGAAGCCCAAAGGCCCTAAAATGCCCTCAATTTTCACTTACCTCAGAGTACATTTGTGACCAAAATGTACAATGGATATTACTTTAATGGTTTTTAAAGTAGCTTCCCATAGATTGAACGTCAACTAGCAGCATAGAGCGCCGTTGTTCACAAACAGCTTAATGTTAAAAACAGGGAAATTGAACTAGCTAACCATGTAATCTAATACAAGCAAATCCCATTTAAGAAGCCATATGAGCCGACTTGGAGGAGTCCCTATAGAGTTTTTAGGGTAGTAAAATCAAAGCCCTTTCCACCCTGTAATCAACAGTTAGTGTGAAAGCTTAACTCCTGAGTATACGCTCAGAGCCACTGGACCTTGACACACTCCCAGAACGGGAAACACATTGACATCTGGACATTCGCTAAAGGATCTAGAGATATTAAAGATACACATAGTTATAGATGTTTTGCTATTATTCTTTATGTAACTTCATACCACATTCACCAACACCATATACAACTAAGAACATCAACATATTTTAAAAGCCCAGTGCAGTCAAAAAAGTGATTTGTCTGTGTTATATATATATATATATATCCACACTATGAGGTTGGAATAATACTGTGAAATTGTGAAAAAACGATGATAATGCCCATTTAGTGTAAGAACTGTTTGAAAAGACGGCCTGAAATTTCAGCGGGATTTGGTAGAAGGGAGTTGTGGCCTTCCATGATGACATCACAATGCAGTAAATTAGTTAATTAGTAATAGACCAATCATTTTTTATATTTTACCTTTATTTAACTAGGCAAGTCAACAAATTCTTATTTTCAGTGACGGCCTAGGAACAGTGGGTTAATTGCCTTGTTCAGTGGCAGAATGACAGATTTTTACCTTGTTAGCTCGGGGATTCGATCTTGCAACCTTCCGGTTACTAGTCCAAGAAAGGAAGAAATAAGAAAGGAGTTTCAAACCTCTGCCAATAACAGCTAAGTTTCAGTTTTCCACTCTCAGACAGTCCTAGCAAAATTATTACTTGAGAAATTCCTTTTTACTAAGAAGCTATTTTTGTATTTTTTTGACAATTCTACTTGAAAACAAATCATAGTAAAGTACTTAATTGTTACCCAGAAATGATTGAATATAGAGAAGAAAAAACATCTGCATTCAACCTTTAAAGTAAACAGAATTAGACGTAGTGTACAAACAGAAGGGTAGAGACAGTATTACTGTCACGGCCGTCAAAATAAGTGGACCAAAGTGCAGCGTGGTGAGCGTACATTTTATTTTAAAATATCACCAACAAACGAAAGCCACAACCGTGACATTTACAGGGCTAAGCGCCACTAACAAAGTTAACTACCCACACTGAAGGAGGGAAGGAAGGCTACCTAAGTATGATTCCCAATCAGAGACAACGATAGACAGCTGTCCCTGATTGAGAACCATACCCGGCCAACACATAAAGAAACATAGAAAACAAAACATAGAATGCCCACCCCACATCACACCCTGACCTAACCAAATAGAGAAATAACACATCTCTCAGAGGTCAGGGCGTGACAATTACCTCCACAACTTATTATAATCAGATAACTAAGCGATGCACCAGATGTAATATAATTGACTTCTCTGACTGGCCAGTCGGTCCCATCAGCGGTGATGGAGATCTGTGCTGCCACCAGCTGTGATATAGGAACATCATCACCACCATATCCCCTGGGCCATGCAGGAACTGTTCTTTGCTGAAGGGCTCTACTAGTGAACCTCCGATTCACATTACAAGCCTCCCTGCAGTGACAGTGACAAGTCAAGATGTTGTCTTTTTTTATGGTCCTGCGCTGCACTCAGCATCTATATCCGTGCTTTTGACATGAGATAACAATTGATTGAAAACTGAATTGTCAGAGGCAGAGCACGTCATTTGAAGGACACTTGGTTAGACAGCCAATGTATCATGAAGTGCAATTTAGGCTACAGCACAAGCCTTCTATGCCTTTTGATTCATTCCTTTGCCAACACCATATTACAGTCTCTCTGCTAAACGGAAAAGTTATGGTGTGGTTATGGTTTATGTACATTATAATGTAAAAAGGGACATCATGTGTTTCCTACATCACAACCAACCACACTTACGGAGGGAGAGAAAACAATTAGGCTATCCCACCCTCTGTTCTTTACAGTCACATGCACTTTCCGCAGATCATAAAGCATAGTTATCTCTTTCATGGAAACAATGTTAGACTTTATGTACTCTGAAAGATTTAGAACATGTTTTGTAAAATGTCATTTATTTTGCCAGACTAAAGTTTGTGAGCATAAGCAAAGCCATTTGTTTATTGAGTTGAATAGGCTGATGAAAGCAGCCTATCTCTAAAGGGTCACTCATCTCTCATAAGTGAACACTCATTAAATCCGGGTCCGAATTAAGAAATAATAGGATTGTATTGTGAAATATACAAACGGAAAACATATACCCGCAATCAACCATAGAAATATTATCCATAGATGGCAGTTGCCATTCAAGTCAGGATTGGCATACATTGCTCGTGCACACATGAGTTTCACAGTCAAATTGCCAGGGTAAGAGGTTACAAAACCCTTCTGTGAATGATATGTCTATGGCCACACAGCAACAAGCTGTAGCCTATATTTGTTGAGCATGCTGCCCAAACTGTGGCCTTTCCGACATTAGGCACACTGGTAATTGCAAAAATAAAGGAAGCACTTGAGTAAACAAGGGATAGAAAGTATATGTTATGTTGTGGGGTGTATTTTCCAGGCATGGTTTAGGTCCACTTGTAGAATCTATGCCAAGGCGCATTGAAGCTGTTCTGGCAGCTTGTGGTGGTGCAACGTCCTTTTAAGACACTTTATGTTGGTGTTTCTTTCATTTAGGCAGATACCTGTATGTACTTGTGATAAAACGTAATAAACTATTGATTTTATGTGGCTAAATTATGCTCTCTGGTGTATTTTGAACATTGAGAGCGAGCTCCTGTGTGTAACGTCTGCTTCCAACTCACACTCTCAAACACGTAGATCCCCTGAACGATGCTCACTTTCCAGCCCACTTTCCAACTCACACTCTCAAACACATAGATCCCCTGAACGCAGCTCACTCTCCAGATCCCATTCACCTGAATTCTAATCAGCTGTTCACACACCTTTATGTCATTATCACACAGTATTTAGTTAAGGTATTTGCACCCCGTCATTGTGAGGTATTGTTTGTTTTGTGACACGCTTCTTTCGGAGCGCTGTACTCTTCCGGTGTATGATGGTTTTTGCCTGCCTCACTAATGACACCTTTTGCCTATTCACTGCCTGTACTTTAGCCTATTGGATTTCCTGTTATCAACCTATTGCCTGATCTCCCTGACTAAGTTACTAGTCTTTTCCCTCCCTGTACTGTTGCCATTTTGGACCCCTGTGTAGGACCTTCTGCCTGACCCTGGACCCAGCTACCTGCCTCCTCCTGTGGTCCTTTGCAAGAAACACCTGCTGCCCCCAGTGCTTGAAACCATCTCTTTGTCTCCCATTATGTTCATTACACTGTGGTTGGATAAAAATTATAATGAAAAAAATTACATAATTGAAAAGAACATAATTTGGGCTGTAATGAGCCCCAACATTTGAATCATTAGGTCATCACACCATTGATACAGCTACGGTCCCTAATAATTGATTATTTGGCATGACAGGCCCCTACCTCCTCTCCTCCCCCATCTGATGATTAGCAGAGCACTACAGATAACCTGTGTACTGTATATATAATATATACAGTATAGTATACATTTCCTTGACATTGAGACTGGTGTTTTGCGGGTACTCTTTAATAAAGCTGCCAGTTGAGGACTTGTGAGGCGTCTGTTTCTCAAACTAGACACACTAATGTACTTGTCCTCTTGCTCAGTTGTGCACCTGGGCCTCCCACTCCTCTTTATATTCTGGTTAGAGACAGTTTTCACTGTTCTGTGAATGGAGTAGTACACAGCGTTGTACAAGATCTTCATATTCTTGGAAATTTCTGGTATGGAATAGCCATCATTTCTCAGAACAAGAATAGACATGAGTTTCGGAAGATAGTTATTTGTTTCTGGCCATTTTGAGCCTGTAACTGAACCCACAAATGCTGATGCTCCAGATACCCAACGAGTCTAAAAAGGCCAGTTTTATTGCTTCTTTAATCAGAACTACATGTGCTAACATAATTGCAAAAGGGTTTTCTATTGATCAATTAGCATTTTAAAATTATACATTTGGATTAGCTACCACAATGTGCCATTGGAACACAGGAGTGATGTTTGCCGATAATGGGCATCTGTACGCCTAATGTATGTAGATATTCCATTCAAAATCAGCCGTTTCCAGCTACAATGGTAATGTCTACACTGTATTTCTGATCAATTTGATGTTGTTTTAATGGACAAAAAAAGTGCTTTTCTTTCAAAAACAAGTACGCTAATAATGTCTACACTGTATTTCTGATCAATTTGATGTTGTTTTAATGGACAATTTTTTTTGCTTTTCTTTCAAAAACAAGTACATTTCTATGTGACCCCAAACTTTTGAATGGTAGTGTACATAAAAAAAAAAAATTCAGCCCGTAAACCCCTGCATTAATCCGGCCTTGATGAAATCAGACAGTTGTTTGCATGCACAGTGGTGTGGTCTACTTTTATACATAGTACTGTCTTACAGTATTTGTCCCTGTGAGCAAACACACTACAGGCAGCAGCCGGCACATGTTGTGCAAAAAAGAACAGTCAACTTCATGAAGACTTTGGTTTACCAAGGTGCTGAACTTTAGTATGTACATACAGTAAGTGATGGTTGTACGACATTACACCATAAAATTCTTCCCAGTACTTTATCATTTGTTTTAATGGATTAGATTGCAACCTCTTGCTCAACAAGCAAACCTCTGGATTAATGATGTAGTAGCACTCGGGAATGTCTGGGCTTATTCAAGGTCCCCAGCCATGTCTGTGGGCTGACGGAGCCTCGGAGGACACCTTGCACCTGAGTCTCAGCCAGTAAGAGGGGAAAGCCACCGCAGTTACAACAATAAACACCGGGTGATTGGACGACAACTGACTTCAGACAAATGGGCCATGCCTGATTGGCTCTGATTGAGCTAATTAAAGTCTATTTGATATGAGGGTTTAATACATGGTGACCATGGTGACCTGCTTTTAACGGGAGAGTGGTTCACAGAACCAAACTAAGGAGGTAAGAATGGAAGGAAAAGCTGATGATTATAACAGTGAGGTCTGACTCTACCTCGTCAGTCACATGTTGGCCTAGCATAGATTATAACTATGATGAAAAACATATATAGAATACAAATATAGTATGTACACCTCTCATCATCAGTCCTTTGCAGAGGGCACATACTGTGAATATATATATTTCTTCATCTACAAGGGCTCCCAAGTGGCTAGAGGTGTCACTACAGGCCCTGGTTCAATTCCAGACTGTATTACAACCGGACGTGATTGGGAGTTCCACAGGGCGGCGCACAGACGTCCGGGTTTGGCTGCGGTAGTTCGTCATTGTAAATAAGAATTTGTTCTCAACTGACTTGCCTTGTTAAATAAAATAATAACAAAATATGTTCACTGTATGTGATCATTCATGCATGTAGATACATTTTTAGATACCCATTCAATCTGTATCACAGAATTCCCTTGCCATACCCTAGTAGGGAATGCATTTCAGTCATACTGACTTCCAACTCATACAGTTGTGGGAGACCTGCCAGCAGAAAATATGTAGTGGGATAATGGAGTGATGTAATGCAATCACTTCTGCATTAAAATGGGCCCATACAGAGGCAGAAAAAGCCTGGCATGGTTAGCTTGATTTACAGTAAATCAGGAGCAGGGAGGGAGATTCCCGTTTTGCATGGAGGATTTCCACAGAACGCCACTGTAACGCCACTGTATATTGTAATTCACATCTATGCCAGTGGCCACCAGTTATGGTCCTTCCACTACAATAAGCTTCACTACAGTAATAAATACTACACTGTATACCAAGTATACCCCCCCAGCCTCAATTTGTCGAAGCATGGACTCTACAAGATGTCGAAAGCGTTCCACAGGGATGATGGCCCATGTTGACTTCAATGCTTCCCACAGTTGCGCCAACCCAGCAGCGTTGCAGTTCTTGACACAAACCGGTGCGCTTGGCACCTACTACCATACCCTGTTCAAAGGCACTTACATATTTTGCCTTGCCCATTCACCATCAGAATGTCACACATACACAATCCATGTCTTAATTGTCTCAAAGCTCAAAAATCCTTCTATAACCTGTCTCCTCCCCTTCACCTACACTGATTGAAGTGGATTTAACAAGTGACATCAATAACGGATCACAGCTTTCACCTGGATTCACCTGGTCAGTCTATATCATGGAAAGAATAGGTGTCCTTGATGTTTTGTATACTCAGTATATATTTAGTGGGACTAAATTCACAGTATATTCCTTTCTGTCAGCATCTGAACATAAGTACCCTTCTTTGTCTTCATTTTACTGTCTGAATGAAAGCTGTTGGCTCCTGAAGTTACAGTTGGTAGAGGCTCCATGAAGAGGTTTTAAGTGAACTGTGATTCGACAATGTTTTGAAAGAAATGGCGACTGATTTCCACTCAAATGGTTCCATCCATGTGTTGTTTAATGGTTATGCTTTTTAGATTTGTCGAGGATTGTAGAGGATTTCTGTTTCACATAGTGGATCTGATTCTCACGCTGATAACAATGGCTTTACAAGTAGCAGTACCATGTTAGCCAACAACAAGGCCAGATGTTAACACACTTCATGGAGGAACGTAATTGACCAAAGGGAAAGTGGAAACAGACATGTAGATCAGTGTTGCTTCCTTTGTTACAAAGCCATGTGTGTCATCTTCCAGCGAAGCCTGGACTGTGAGGCTTGGCAGCAGGACAAACCCAGTCTCCGTAACAGTCTCACAAGGGAAGTGGAAATATAGGCTGTGTTACATGCTCCTTGGGAACATATAGGTACATGATGTCATAGCGAGACAGATAAGTAACAATATGGTCAAAGTCTGTTAAAATCCATTCCGTAAATCTTTATAATGTAATGTGACGTTAGTCAATGGTGTGTGCCATATCAATTTGAGCACTTTTCCCCACCAGTGCCCTCCAATAGGAAGGGCTAGGACATGAGCTAAACAAGCCATACTCAGGCAGACTGCATTCCGGATCCGGACCTAGACACAGAACAGGGTTTATTACGGACCACGGGTCCCAACAAAGAAAAACTTGAATGTCCCAAAGGTTGCGAGCTCGAATCTCATCACAGACAACTTTAGCATTTTAGCTAATTAGCAACTGTTCATCTACTTACTACTTTTGAACTACTTAGCATGTTAGCTAACCCTTCCCCCAAACCTTTAACCTAACCCCTAATCTTAACCCAAACCCCTACCAAACTTTAGCGAGCTAGCTACCTAGCTAGAATTCATAACCTATCATACCCTTCGCAAATTCGTAACATATTGTACGTTTTGAATTTCGTATTGTACTTTTTGGAAATGTGTAACATATAATACAAATTGTAATTCATAACATATCATTCATGATGAGTGATGGACATCCACAAATGAATACATACCATACCAAACGCAACATATCATAATAAAGGAGGTATCATGCATTTACGTACAGAATAACACAAAATGCTCCGAAACCAGGTTGTTGCAAACTGACCTATAAAGCAAGTATGGTATTATTGTATTGTATCTTCATGTCATAGGCCTAAATGGAAGTCAATTGCACGTTTCTTTATGTATCAAGTAGCTAAGTATTAGCGTATTAGTGAACGTGTCAGACTAGAGCAATAAAACACATTTCAAAACGAATTAGCATTAGGCCTTCATTGTGGTTTAGGTATAGCCTACTGATGTTGCTTGTGACAAAACACCGATAAATCACCGAGGCCACCAGACTGTTAAACAGCCACCACTAATATTGAGTGGCTGCTGCCATACATGTAAAAAATGTATCACTAGCCACTTTAAACAATGCCACTTAATATAATGTGTACATACCCTACATTACTCATCTCATATGTATATACTGTACTCGATACCATCTTCTGCATCTTGCCTATGCTGTTCTGTACCATCACTCATTCATATATCTTTATGTACATATTCTTCATCCCTTTACACTTGTATGTATAAGGTAGCTTTTATGAAATTGTTAGGTTAGATTACTCGTTGGTTATTACTGCATTATCGGAACTAGAAGCACAAGCATTTCACTACACTTAAATCTGCTAACCATGTGTATGTGTCAAATTAAATGTGATTTGATTTGTTATTTGACAGGAATAATCCATTGTTTAAGAATACTTACATTCCCTAAGACTCAACTCTCAAGAGTAATCTGTCATAAATTCACTTTACATGATACTTTCAAATTGTTAAAACTAAACTGTAGAGTTTTGGAATAACGGTTCCTCCGAAAATTGAATTCCCAAATATACCTCCCTGTAGACAGTCCCTGTAGTTATGCCGCGTTCCAGTACTACTCGGAACTAGGAAGTTGGGAAATTTCCGACTTGCAAAATGGTTGTACTTATACACGTGCCGCATTCAACGAATCACCAATAGGACATTCCCGAGTTTCCTAGTTCCGACTCTCGCATAGGAACGTTGCAGAAGTAAACTTCTCTACTGTTTTCCAGCGTGCTCGATTTCCGTATCCAACGGGGGACATCCATTTCCATCATCACCATAGGTTAGTTAGAGGGAGTAACGGTTTCAGAAGTGCAGAAAGTCCCGATTGAAGTCTTCGCTAAAAAAGCGGGAACACATTAGGAAACAGTAATATATCGTGGTGGAAGAACGAATTCAAACTTTATTATTTGCTTGGAAGTTCCGAGGCATAGTTTTTTCTGGACTTGTTCTGCGCTGATACAAGTCTGACAGTTAACAACAAAGTAACTTGTACGGTGATTCTCAACAGGTAAGACTGCATATTAAAGGCTACATTATATTGGCTACAGTACTGTCTTGAGTCAATTACTAGGTGTTACTTTGAATTCCAGTTAAATAACTTTATCAACTTAGCTGGTAGCTTGTTTTGCTATGGTTGATTTCTCCAGACTATCCTTCGTTTTTTGGGCTTCATGCAGAGAGAGCACACATTAAAACCTATACTTTGTTAGAATATAACGTTGTAGGCTTGTTGCTATATGTTTAGAAATGTAGTCTACCACAACGTTATATCACGTTCATATGTTAGTTACGTACGATTAATGTGTTAAATGTACATATAGTCCCTATAGCATACTAAATTCATATAAAATCAAATGTAGCCTTACATAAAGGATTGGACAAACAAAATTAGCACGGCTGATTACATCAATTATTTACTATTCGGTAGATAGTTTTCACGTGTGATTATCCTACTCGTGAGCATAAAATATCCCAGTTGATTGCTGCATTCAGTATTCCTAAAACTAAAGGTATGCATAGGGGTTATGGCTCTCTCATGCACAGATTTAAGGAATGTGACGAATCAAAACATAAATTCAGAGCACTTTGAGGAGGAACAGCTGAGAGGCGTCTAGAGCTAGTATGTGAGAAGCATGCCTTGTCGAACAATTGGCGCGATTACTGGCAGGGTCTCATAGCTTGAGTGCCATAGTGATGGTCTGTCTCTGTGTTGCAAAGGCTGTGTCTGAAGCAGAGATAAAGACTGTTTATACGCTTATAACTATGTTACTACATCAGCATCGATGGCTTTTCAGACCCAGATATGACAGTGAGATCGTTCATCACGGCTGCGTTGGACCTTTGACCGTTTGTAACACGCGTAAATGGTTTCAATTCCCCAAAATTAACACGTCTTTTAAAATAATCACGCATTTATAGTCAAATTTGTCGTTTCAAAATAGACGTTTTCCTATGTTTTTCATGTTTTGAACAGATCTTTTTGTAAATGTCATCCGTTGCTGCGTTGTCTGTTATTCATTCAACGTCTGGTGTTTCTGTAATACTCAAGAGGCTGATGAATTGGCGATTGAGCTAATTTGACATATGGTACGACATAAAATAGCCACTGATAGGCAATATAATATATATTAGCTTTACATTTGGAACGCCATTGACTATCAACTAATTTCCAATTGCATCTTGACTTGTTATAGAGACATTGGCAGGACATTTTAGCATACATTTTTACATATAGTGACTGCAATGCCCCCCAGCAGGTGACTCCAAATCTGGGGTGGCTCCATTTCTACTGAACAAAAATAAATGCAACATGTAACAATTACAACAGTTGCAGTTCATATAAGGAAATCATTCAATTGAAATAAATTCATTAGGCCCTAATCTATGGATTTCACATGACTGGGCAGCGGCGCAGCTATGGGTGGGCCTTGGGAGCCAGGTCAACCTACTGAGGAGCCAGGCCCAGCCAATCAGAAGGAGTTTTTCCCCTCAATAGGGCTTTATTACAGACGTAAATACCCCTCAGTATAATCAGCTTTCCGGGTGGCTGGTCTCCAATGATCCCACACGTGAATAAGCTGGATGTGGATGTCCTGGGCTGGTGTGGTTATACGTGGTATGCCGGTTGGACGTACTGCCAAATTCTCTAAAATAACATTGGAGGCGGCTTATGGTAGAAAAATTAACATTCAATTCTCTGGCACTCTGGCAACAGCTCTGGTGGACATTCCTGCAGTCGGCATGCCAATTGCACGCTCCCTGAAAACTTGAGACATCTGTAGTATTGTGTTGTGTGACAAATGTTTAGAGTGGCCTTTTATTGTCCCCAGGACAAGGGGCACCTGTGTAATGATCACGCTGTTTAATCAGCTTCTTGATATGCCACACCTGTCAGGTGGATGAATTATCTTGGCAAGGAGAAATGCTCACTAACAGGGATGTCTACAAATTTGTGCACCATATCTCATAGAAGTAAGCTTTTTGTGTGTATGAACATTTTCTGGGATCTTTTATTTCAGAAAATGAAACATTATTTGTTTATATGTTGCATTTATATTTTTGTTCAGTATATATATATTTTCAGGATGCATACTGTACATCTACCAAATGTGATGCTTCTCTCACAAAATTGATTAGTGAGTCCACATTTTCAGCTTAGTCACCTGCGCACCACTAGTATACAAAAGAAAGATAATTTTCCATTCTTCCCATATTAACACTAGAACCGGCTGGCCTTTCAGCATACAGTGCCTTCGGAAAATATTCAGACCACTTGACTTTCTCCACATTTTGTTAGGTTACAGCCTTATTCTAAAATTGATTAAATATATTTTTTTATCAAATCAAATTGTATTTGTCACATGCGCCGAATACAATACACCATAGTAGACCTTACAGTGAAATTCTAACTAGCCCTTATCCAACAATGCAGTTTTAAGAAAATACACCCCCACCTCCAAACAAAAGTAAGAGATAAGAAAAACAAATAATTAAAGAGCAGCAGGAAATAACAATAGCGGTGCTATATACAGGGTGTACTGGTACAGAGTCAATGTGTCAATGTGTGAGGGCACCAGTGTCGAGGTAATTGAGGTAATTATGTACATGCAGGTAGGGTTATTAAAGTGGTAATAACAGAGAGTAGCAGTAGCGGGGGAGGGGGGGTGTGAATAGTCTGGGTGGCCATTTGATTAGCTGTTCAGGAGTCTTATGGCGTGTGGGTAGAAGCGGTTTAGAAGCCTCTTTGACCTAGACTTGGCGCTCCAGTACTGCTTGCCGTGCAATAGCAGAGAGAACAGTCTATGACTAGGGTGGCTGGAGTCTTTGACAATTTTTAGATCTTTCCTCTGACCGCCTGGTATTGAGGTCCTGGATGGCAGGAAGCTTGACCCAGGTGATGTACTGGGCCGTATGCACTACCCTCTGTAGTGCCTTGCTGTTGGAGACCGAGCAGTTGCCATACCAGGCAGTGATGTAACCTGTCAGGATGCTCTCGATGGTGCAGCTGTAGAACCTTTTGAGGATCTGAGGACCCATGACAAATCTTTTCAGTCTCCTGAGGTGGAATATGTTTTGTCGTGCCCTCTTCACAACTGTCTTGGTGTGCTTGGACCATGCTAGTTTGTTGGTGATGTGGACGCCAAGGAACTTGAAGCTCTCAACCTACTCCATTACAGCCCTGTCGATGAGAATGGGGGCGTGCTTGGTCCTCCTTTTCCTGTCGTCCACAATCATCTCCTTAGTTTTGATCACGTTGAGTGAGAGGTTGTTGTCCTTGCACCACATGGTCAGGTCTCTGACCTCCTCCCTATAGGCTGTCTCATCATTGTCGATGATCAGGCCTACTTAATGATGGTGTTGGAGTTGTGCCTGGCCACGCAGTCATGAGCAAACAGGGAGTACAGGAGGGGTCTGAGAACGCACCCTTGAGGGGCCCCCATGTTGAGTGTCAGCATGGCAGATGTGTTCTTATCTACCCTTACCACCTGGGCGTGGCCCGTCAGGAAGTCCAGGATCCAGTTGCAGAGGGAGGTGTTTAATCCCAGGGTCCTTAGCTTAGTGATGAGGTTTGAGGGCGCTATGGTGTTGAACGCTGAGCTGTCGTCAATGAATAGCATTCTCACATAGGTGTTCCTTTTGTCCAGGTGGGAAAGGGCAGTGTGGAGTGCAATAGAGATTGCATCATCTGTGAATCTGTTGGTGCGGTATGCAAATTGGAGTGGGTCTAGGGTTTCTGGGATAATGGTGTTGATGTGAACCATGACCAGCCTTTAAAAGCATTTCATGGCTACAGACGTGAGTGCTACGGGTCGGTAGTCATTTAGGCAGGTTACCTTAGTGTTCTTTGGCACAGGGATTATGGTGGTCTGCTTGGAACATGTTGGTATTACAGACTCCGACAGGGAGAGGTTGAAGACACTTGCCAGTTGGTCAGCGCATGCTCGGAGTACACGTCCTGGTAATCCGTCTGGCCCAGCGGCCTTGTGAATGTCTTACTCACATCGGCTGCGAAGAGCGTGATTACACATTCATCCGGAACAGCTGATGCTCTCATGCATGCATTTCTCTCTCATCAATCTAACCACAATACCCCATAATGACAAAGAAAAATCAGTCTTTTTCTGTTAATAAAAAAAAACAACAACAACTGAAATATCACATTTACATATACATTCAGATCCTTTATTTAGTACTTTATTGAATCATCTTTGGCAGTGATTGCAGCCTCAAGTCTCCTTGGGTATGACGCTACAAGCTTGGCACACCTGTATTTGGGCAGTTCCTCCCATTCTTCTTTGCAGATCCTCTCAAGCTCTGTCAGGTTGGATGGGGAGCTTTGCTGCACAGCTATTTCCAGGTCTCTTCAGAGATTTTAGATCGAATTCAAGTCCGGGCTCTGGCTGGGCCACTCAAGGACATTGTCCTGAAGCCACTCCTGCATTGTCTTGGCTGTGTGCTAAGGTTCGTTGACCTGTTGGAAGGTGAATATTTGCACCCAGTCTGAGGTCCTGAGCACTCTGGAGCAGGTATTCATCAAGGATCTCTCTGTGCTTTACTCTGCCTCGAACCTGACTAGTCTTCCAGTCCCTGTCACTAAAAACATCTCCACAGCATGATGTTGCCACCACCATGCTTCACCGTATGGATGGTGCCAGATTTCCTCTAGACGTGACACTTGGCATTCAGGCCAAAGAGTTCAATCTTGGTTTCATGAGACCAGAGAATCTAGTTTCTCATTGTCTGAGGGTCTTAGGTGCCTTTTGTCAAACTCCAAGTGGGCTGTCATGTGCCTATTACTGAGGAGTGGCTTCTGTCTGGCCACTCTACCATAAAGGCTTGATTGGTGGAGTGCTGCAGAGATGGTTGTCCTTCTGGAAGGCTCTCCCATCTCCACAGATTAACTCTAGAGCTCTGTCAGAGTGACCATCCCTGACCAAGGCCCTTGTCCCCCAATTGCTCAGTTTGGCCAAGCGGCCAACTCTAGGAATAGTGTTGATGGTTCCAAACTTCTTCCATTTAAGAATGGAGGCCACTGTGTTCTTGGCAACCTTCAATTCTGCAGACATTTTTTGGTACCCTTTCCCAGATCTGTGCCTCGACACAATCCTGTGGACCTGATATAGACAGGTGTGTGCCTTTCCAAATCATGTCTAATCAATTGAATTTACCACAGGTGGACTCCAATCAAGTTGTAGATGCATCTCAAGGATGCACCTGAGCTACATTTTGAGTCTCATAGCAAAGGGTCGGAATACTTATGTAAATAAGGTATTTCTGTTTTTTTATTTTTTATAAATTAGCAAAAATGTCTAAAAACCTGCTTTCGCTTTTTCAATATGGGGTATTGTATGTAAATTGCTGAGGATAATTTAGTTTAAAACTTTTTAGAATAAGGCTGTAACGTAACAAAAGTCAAGGGGTCTGAATACTCTCCAAAGGCACTGTGTAAGTACCCTCTAGAGAATGTTGCTGGGCCTTTAGCATATGCTTCAGATGCATATCATCTCACAAGGTGTGCAAACATGCTTGTTTAATAAACCCTTGATACATAGTGCATAAACTATTGTAAGGGATTAATTGCATGAATAAATATTTACGGAAATATGTCCCCCCTCCCAAAAGAATAACAACAATATATGTTCTATATAATTCTACAAAGTCTTAGAAAAAACATAAGCCTATAGCCTGTTTTCATTTCCCACAATACAAACATTACAGTGTAGTCCATTTGATCAACTGCATTTGTAGATTCGATTAGTAATATAGTTGTAGTAATTAACAGTCCAGTTAACACTTCTATAGACAAAGTAGTAGAAAAAAAAGATTACGCTATTATTAATAATAGTAATCATTATATAACTTGCCAGGTGTGCAGTTGAAATGTTTTTCTCTATTCCTTAACAAAAGCACTAGTGCATGAACAATTTTAAAGGATTCATTGCATAAAAAAATTATGAATGAAAATAAATTCATGACAGGATGGAAAAAAACATTCATTTGTTGATTGTATCAGACACTGTATTGTCCCCTTATACCCGTGCCTTTACACATGAATCAATCGCGTCTTCTGTTTGCGATTCAGGTTCCACGCTCAGCACACAGCTTCAGGGCTTTGTGTGAGCAAGCCGCTAATACAAATTGGTTACACTGCACACAATTTGTATGGGCCTTGTTTTTTGTGCACCTGTCGACTTGACATGGTTTCTTCTTTTTACTGAGTGGGAGCTGTGGTGCTTGGGGAAGAGGGAGAGCAGGACCTGCTGCCTGCTTGGAGCTGTGGTGCTTGGGGAAGAGGGAGAGCAGGACCTGCTGCCTGCTTGGAGCTGTGGTGCTTGGGGAAGAGGGAGAGCAGGACCTGCTGCCTGCTTGGAGCTGTGGTGCTTGGGGAAGAGGGAGAGCAGGACCTGCTGCCTGCTTGGAGCTGTGGTGCTTGGGGAAGAGGGAGAGCAGGACCTGCTGCCTGCTTGGAGCTGTGGTGCTTGGGGAAGAGGGAGAGCAGGACCTGCTGCCTGCTTGGAGCTGTGGTGCTTGGGGAAGAGGGAGAGCAGGACCTGCTGCCTGCTTGGAGCTGTGGTGCTTGGGGAAGAGGGAGAGCAGGACCTGCTGCCTTGGCAGCCTGCTTGACGGCTTTAGCTTCTTTCTTGGCGTTCACGTCGTTCTTACGAAGCTCACATGCCAGAACCATGATACAATCTCTCCTGCTGATTGTCTTGTCAAGGCATTGTTTGTATAACAGGTGCGTGTTGAAAGCAGCAATGTCGAGCACGTTGTAGAACACCGTAACAGGCCAGGGGCGCGTACCTCCTTTTACAGAGTACTGTCTTGCCATCTGGTTGAGTGCATCCACACCAACCTATTGCAAAAAAAAGAAAATAGAATAGAAAAGGTTAGAACTATATACAATTATAATACTAATAGTAATAACAGTAATATTAATATAATATAATTAAAGGGTATAATATTTGGTGTTTGGCAGTTGGAAAAGCTACCTGTATATAGCAGAGATATACACTACCGTTCAAATGTTTGTGTTCTCTTAGAAATGTCTATGTTTTCCATGAAAACACACATACAATGAATTGCAAAATGAATAGGGAATATAGTCAAGACGTTGACAAGGTTATAAATAATTATTTTTAATTTACAAAATAATTATGTCCTTCAAACTTTGCTTTCATCAAAGAATCCTCGATTTGCAGCAATTACAGCCTTGCAGACCTTTGGCATTCTAGTTGTCAATTTGTTGAGGTAATCATGCATCCTGAAGCACCTCCCACAAGTTGGATTGGCTTGATTGGCACTTCTTACATACCATACAGTCAAGCTGCTCCCACAACAGCTCAATAGGTTTGAGATCCAGTGACTGTGCTTCTTCCCTAAATAGTTCTTGCATAGTTTGGAGCTGTGTTTTTGGTCATTGTCTTGTTGTAGGAGGAAATTGGCTCCAATTAAGCGCTGTCCACAGGGTTTGGCATGACTTTGAAAAGTTTAAGTGATAGCCTTCCTTCTTCAAGATCCCCTTTACCCTGTACAAATCTCCCACTTTACAACCACCAAAGCACCCCCAGACCATCACACTGCCTCCCCCATGCTTGACAGATGGCATCAAGCACTCCTCCATCTTCATTTTTTCTGCATCTCATAAATGTGATCCGAACACTTCAAACTTTGATTTGTCTGTCCATAACACTTTTTTTCCAATCTTCCTTTGTCCAGTGTCTGTGTTCTTTTGCCCATTTTAATATTTTATTTTTATTGGCCAGACTGAGAAATTGCTTTTTCTTTGGAATTCTGCCTAGAAGACCAGCATCCCTCTTCACTGTTAACATTGAGACTGGCGTTTTGCGGCTACTCTTTACTGAAGCTACCAGTTGAATACTTGTGAGGCGTCTGTTTCTCAAACTAAACACTCTAATGTACTTGTCCTCTTGCTCAGTTGTGCACCGGGGCCTCCCACTCCTCTTTCTATTCTGGTTAGAGCCAGTTTGTGCTGTTCTGTGAAGGGAGTAGTACACAGCGTTGTATGAGATCTTGTTTCTTGGCAATTTCTCGCATGGAATAGCCTTAACTTCTCAAAACAAGAATAGACTGACGAGTTTCAGAACAAAGTTCTTTGTTTCTGGCCATTTTGAGCCTGTAATCGAATCCACAAATGCTGATGCTCCAGATACTCAAGTAGTCTAAAGAAGGCCAGCTTTATTGCTTCTTTAATCAGTACAACCGTTTTCAGCTGTGCTAACATAATTGCAAAAGGGTTTTCTAATGACCAATTAGCCTTTTAAAATGATAAACTTGGATTAGCTAACACAACGTGCCATTGGAACACAGGAGTGATGGTTGCTGATAATGGGTCTCTGTACGCCTATGTAGATATTCCATAAAATATCTGCCATTTCCAGCTACAATAGTCATTTCCAACATTAACAATGTGTACACTGTATTTCTGATCAATTTGATGTTATTTTAATGGACGAAAAATTTGCTTTTCTTTCAAAAAAGCGAGTACGTTTCTAATGACTAAACTTTTGAACGGTAGTGTATACTTTTGTGCTGTTGTAGTCTGCCACCGTCTCCATTTCTTCTTCTGGTCACTGACGATGGCAACAGTGGGATGCATGGTGCTGAGGATGCAAACACTGGTATTTGATTTACATCTGTACACCGTGAGTTGCTTTACCACTCTCCATCACTGATGTGGAGTACAGCTCAACCAGTATGTTGTTTTGCGCAGAGCGGGGCAGCTCCCGCCTTTGTTTATTCACTGTTCCGAGTAGACTAGTCTTCTTTGCAATCAACTTCTCTGCCAGGGAAATTGATGAGAAGAAGTTGACCATGGTCACCTTTCTGCCTTTGTCTATGTAAGGCTCCACGAGTCTCAAAACCACAGTCTCAGACAGTAGCTCACCCACTGGCCTGGTTTAATCTTTCCCCAGATATGGAAAGCCATTGACCAAGTACTTGGTTTCGACATTGGTCACATGTACTATTATATTTTTATTGACATTTTATTATGTTACTAGTTTTTGCTTAGTAGCCAGAGCAATGCTGCCGCACAAGTGGTCATGTGCTGAATGCATGGACAGCACTGATATTCTTGGTAAAAGTGAAATTTGGAAATAGAGCTGCACCTCTTGAATTATGAGAGTTTTCCGACAAAGTGTCATACAAACTTCAGAATATCCTCTTTCAGATACTGTATATAAATCAAAATGTTACCTACATGTGACTCTGTAGGAGGATAAGATAAAGCGATGCTCCTTTCCCTGCATCTGTAAATTACAAGATGCACCCATCTCTTCCTGTACAATTTGACAACTGATAGGCCTAATATTGTCATTCATCAAATTATTGTCAATTTAATCTTGTCTATAGGCTAACTCTTATAATTTATGAAATTAGTTTCGGTATAGTTTAGGGGTAGTTTCGATAGGCCGGCTGTGGAGGCTGAGTGGCATCGTTTATTTCCTGCTCATCAACTTGGATAGAGTCACGGATATGTTTTGCATTATTCTAAAGGTCTACTGCAACACGTAGCATGTTTTTTTCCCCCCATTACAATACATTTGATTAATAATAAATAATAAATAATACAGTCCTGTAACAGTTAATTTTTACAAAGTAAAACATAGGAGAGAATGGTATCAACCTGCAAGGTGCGCAGTCAAATTATACGCTGATAAATAGGCATAGTACAAACTCATCATTACACTATTGTTGTTATAATTAAAAATCAACCTTTTAACCCACATCATTCAGTTAGGCCTAATTTAAATTCAATTGTGAAGTAACTTGCACAGTTATCGCCCATTCCATCCATTAGTCATTCGTTCAGTGGACTGGCATCGTTTGCTTCGCTAGATAGATTCATTGATATGCTTTGTATTATTCTAAAGGCCTACTGCCACATGTTGCGTGTTTTCATTCCCCTTACAATACGTTTGATTAGTAATTGAGTTATAGTAAATAAAACAGTCCCATAACACCTTATTTTTACAAAGTAAAATGTAAAACATAATGGTATCAACCCACAAGGCGCACGGTCAAATGAATGTCTGCTGATATATAGGCATAACACAAACACTATTGTCTTTCTGCATTACATTAACCTCTTCACCCTCCGTATCATTCAGTTAGGCCTAATTTCAATTCAATTGTGAAGTAAGGTGCACAGTTATTGCCCATTCATCCATTTGTCATTCATTCAGTGAGGAGAGAGAGACACGTTAGCGACTGACTGGGTACCAACATCCTACAGCACATTGTCTTGGCGGATTAAGTTGGGAATAGGTGTGTAAAAAAATGGTAAAAAGACTAAATACTTTTCTGTTTTTGTGATTTCATTTTTTTTTTTTTTACAAATGGAACAGTGTAAAATAGAACATTGAGGTAAAGTCAGGGAAGTTTTTTGGCTGAGTGTTTTCATTTACAATACCAAACGTAAGTGGCGGTTCTGGTGTTCTAGTGTTAACACAAGTTCTACAATTTCAGAAGCATCAATAAGAGGGTTTAGAAATGATGAAATTGTTTAACACTTGGTGTCAAAATGGACCACTTTTGGCACTTTTAGTGTAATGGCATTTCTTGCATTGTCCATTGTCCTGGATCTGACAGGCTGACATGTTTCCTCAATAGCACGAGCTCTCCATTGTCAGCGTCCACATTTCTAGCTTTGACCTTTATTTGAATAGCTGTTTATTGAGCTCTTAAAGCTAAGCCATGAGTGAAACTGGGCGACTTTTGTGGTGCATCTCCTTCATGCAATGCATTCTCCAGATGTTATGTGTATTGTGCATGGCACTTTACATGCTTTGAAACACATTGAATGGTTCACTTGTAGGCCCTTGTGGCAGACTACTCAATTTACAGCTCTGTCTGTCAAGCTTGTACCAACATCCCGACAGGATTTTGTTTAGACGTTTTCTCATTTATCAGTCTTCATTGATACATTTTGCTGTAAATTCAGATTCTTCACCCTTCAAAGGAAAGTATTGAGAAAACAGAAGCAAAATAGAGCATTCTCCTTCTCAAATCGTTACTCCCAATGCAGAAGTCAGAGTACGCCCTATCTAAAAAAAAAAGGATAAACGGGATCCTTGGGACTTCCCAACTATGACCTTTACTCAATTCAGATAATGATTTATGGGTGGCCGTTTTTGCTTTTCTCTCTTCCTTTTCGCACGGCCTGTGTAGCTCTGGTTCATATCCTTGCACTGGAAGAGGGAATTCATTTGACCGTGTTAAGACCTATGCTTTGAATCCTTTGCAGTTGACCCCACATTCCTCAAACTCTTCCTGCTCTCTTGGTGACCCAGGGTCAGTGACATCTTAGACGTGTAACTGCGGAGAAATGTGTCAATTTCCTGTTTTTTTGTTCTTCTCAGAGGAGTGGTGTGAATAGGTGGACAACATGTGAGGATGGATGTGTTCTTTGCTACATACCCCAAACCTCATACATCGTCTGGATATCTTACATCCTCCAGTAAGAGTTAATACTAGCGCCACACCCAAAGACAAATGACTACACTCCAGAACCCCCAGCTGCTTTTCATTGTTTTGATCCCTTCATTGGGCTCGGTTTGCATAATGAAGCTGATATAAAACTTCCTTCAAAGGGCACCATGCTTTCCACAGCAATCCTTCTCCATGACTATTCGGAATGAACAATCATACTCATATAATTTATTCTCAGATACGCTGGTTAATTCGCTACAGCAGTTTTAGACAAACAACAGCAGCAGTGCCAACTATGTTTATTTCCCGTCTGTCCCGTTCACTCATCTTGGTGACAAGCATTGAGCCAGTTTCCTCTGCCCCTTCATGAAAGTTCCCATTATCTTGGACAAGCCAAACAGCGCTGGGCAGATCCCGTGCCACTGGGCCTCAATGGGCGAGCCTGTGTTGCTGCTACATCAACATTTTTTCCCTCCCTTTGACCTCTCTGGGTCTCAGTGCCATCCCGTACCCTCTGTGGCTACAGCTCAGGGCCAATCACAAACTGGAACAAGGCATGGCCTGTGTCTATTTGAGACATCCCTGGCTGGATCGGTCCAGGGGGTCGGTCGCTGACTGTCCATCTGTCCCTGGCTGGCTCACAAAAAGAGCCGTTCAGATCACACCCGTACTTTTCAGACTACTCATCTCAGGCTGGCATTTACATTGACATTTTAGTCATTCAGCAGACGCTCTTATGAAGAGTGAGTTACGGTTAGTGCGTTCATCTTAAGATAACTAGGTGGGACAACCACATATCACAGTCATAGTAAGTAAATCTTTCCTCAATAAAGTATCTATCAGCAAAGTCAGAGCTAGTAAGGGGGAAAAGAGTCAAGTGTGAGTGTTACTGGCAGACAGTGAAATTGTCTCCATGTTTTTCTGTGCTGAAGTGACGCATTTCTGAAAAGCTTCTCGGATGTGGCCTCCTGCTATACATACACTGCGAGCACATTCTGTGGCTATATTTTGACATGCCTATTTGAGTGACCTCACGCTGCTGTTTACTAGTCGAGTATATTTTGATGCCGGGTATTCTGCACGCTTAGTTTGCTGCTGCAGCGAAGCTCTCATTTTTAAGACCTATTTCTATTGAAATCTCTGTGTGAATCCTGTTGTGCTGCACTTGCTATAAAATGATGGGGAGCTTTGACCTCGGTTCGCCTGTGCTTAATAGCATCTCGTTTTACATACCGAGTTTGTTCTGGTGTGACTGCCAAAACATCCCAAGTAGGATCTCAGCTTCGTCAAGGCTTTTACAGGTACTATCGAACAAGGATACCATATTGTGAATGGGAAGGAAAGCTGTGTCCTGCTCAGACTGAGCTGTGTTGATATCTTACTTATCGGCTCAGAGTTGTTATTTAGCGGAGTGTATTTTGGTAGATAAGGTCAGATATAACATGTCCTATTACCTTTAGAGGTTAGAGTTCCTCAGAACTCAGAAAGACTTGCCTGGCTGTTACTCCACCATAAGTCATTCTCAGTGCAACACTATGTTGCAGCATCGGTAATGTCCGGCTTGCTGACTAATGGGGTGGATTTCCTGACTGAATGTAGCCGGTGACAACTGCCTTTGTCTGGGTTGTTGGCAAGCTCGCCTGGGCTCGGCCTCTGGCTGTTTGAACCAAAATTTGACATGAAAGCTACTGCTGGTGGATAAAACGGGACTTTTACAAGGCATCTATCAATAAAGCACTGGTGAGGTAGTAACCCAAATGATTAGACAACACATTTAAGATTCCTATCAGCTACATTATGTGTGCTGTAGTGGGGCTGTAGTGGACTAAGAAATGATCATGGTCCACACACACCAACACAGTTGTGACGAAGGTACGACAATGCCTCGGGAGGCTGAAAAGATTCGGCATGGGCCCTCAGGTCCTCAAAAAAGTTCTACGGTTGCTCTTTTGAGAGCGTTTTGACTGACTGCATCAGCGCTTGGTATGACAACTGCTTGGCCTCTGACCGCAAGACGCTACAGAGAATAGAGTGTACGGCCCAGTACAGCACTGGTACCGTACACTCTATCGGTACAGATGCACAAAGTCTGGAACCAACAGGAACCCTGAACAGCTTCCTCCCCCAAGCTATAAGACTGCTTAATAGTTTGTCCGGGTAGCTATTGGTTAACTATTTAAGTATTTGCATTGACCCTTTTTGCACAAACTGTTTTTACTCATCACATACGCTGCTGCTACTGACTTATCGACCCTGTTGCCTCGTGGCTTTATCCCTACCTACACTACATGTGTGTACCCCATGTACAGGGCATTCGGAAGGTTTTCAGAACACTTGACTTTTTCCATATTTTGTTACATTACAGCCTTATTCTAAAGCTTTTGTTAAGGAATAGAGAACATAATTTCAACTGCGCACCTGGCTAGTAATATTATTATTAATAATATTGTAATCATCTTTTTTTCCTACTACTTTGTCTAAAGAAGTTGTAACTGGACTGTTAATTACTACAACTATATTACTAATCGAATCTACAAATGCAGTTGATAAAATGGACTACACTGTAATGTTTTTATTGTAAGGGAAATGAGACTTGTGTTTTTTCTAGGACTTTGTAGAATTATATAAAACATATATTGTTGTTATTTTTTGGGGGGGGATATTTCCATAGATATTCATTCATGCAATCAATCCATTACAATAGTTTTTGGACTATTTATCAAGGGTTTATGAAACAAGCATGTTTGCACACCTTGTGAGATGATATGCATCTGATGCATATGCTAAAGGCCCAGCAACGTTCTCTAGAGGGTACTTACACAGTGCCTTTGGAGAGTATTCAGACCCCTTGACTTTTATTACATTGCAGCCTTGTTCTAAAAAGGGTTTTAAAAATAAATTATCCTCATCAATCTACACACAACGCCCCATATTGAAAAAGCAAAATGGCTTTTTAGAACATTTTGCACATTTATTACAAATTAAAAACAGAAATACCTTATTTATATACAGTGCCTTGCGAAAGTATTCGGCCCCCTTGAACTTTGCGACCTTTTGCCACATTTCAGGCTTCAAACATAAAGATATAAAACTGTATTTTTTTGTGAAGAATCAACAACAAGTGGGACACAATCATGAAGTGGAACGACATTTATTGGATATTTCAAACTTTTTTAACAAATCAAAAACTGAAAAATTGGGTGTGCAAAATTATTCAGCCCCTTTACTTTCAGTGCAGCAAACACCCTCCAGAAGTTCAGTGAGGATCTCTGAATGATCCAATGTTGACCTAAATGACTAATGATGATAAATACAATCCACCTGTGTGTAATCAAGTCTCCGTATAAATGCACCTGCACTGTGATAGTCTCAGAGGTCCGTTAAAAGTGCAGAGAGCATCATGAAGAACAAGGAACACACCAGGCAGGTCCGAGATACTGTTGTGAAGAAGTTTAAAGCCGGATTTGGATACAAAAGGATTTTCTAAGCTTTAAACATCCCAAGGAGCACTGTGCAAGCGATAATATTGAAATGGAAGGAGTATCAGACCACTGCAAATCTACCAAGACCTGGCCGTCCCTCTAAACTTTCAGCTCATACAAGGAGAAGACTGATCAGAGATGCAGCCAATATGCCCATGATCACTCTGGATGAACTGCAGAGATCTACAGCTGAGGTGGGAGACTCTGTCCATAGGACAACAATCAGTCGTATATTGCACAAATCTGGCCTTTATGGAAGAGTGGCAAGAAGAAAGCCATTTCTTAAAGATATCCATAAAAAGTGTTGTTTAAAGTTTGCCACAAGCCACCTGGGAGACACACCAAACATGTGGAAGAAGGTGCTCTGGTCAGATGAAACCAAAATTGAACATTTTGGCAACAATGCAAAACGTTATGTTTGGCGTAAAAGCAACACAGCTCATCACCCTGACCACACCATCCCCACTGTCAAACATGGTGGTGGCAGCATCATGGTTTGGGCCTGCTTTTCTTCAGCAGGGACAGGGAAGATGGTTAAAATTGATGGGAAGATGGATGGAGCCAAATACAGGACCATTCTGGAAGAAAACCTGATGGAGTCTGCAAAAGACCTGAGACTGGGATGGAGATTTGTCTTCCAACAAGACAATGATCCAAAACATAAAGCAAAATCTACAATGGAATGGTTCAAAAATAAACATATCCAGGTGTTAGAATGGCCAAGTCAAAGTCCAGACCTGAATCCAATCGAGAATCTGTGGAAAGAACTGAAAACTGCTGTTCACAAATGCTCTCCATCCAACCTCACTGAGCTCGAGCTGTTTTGCAAGGAGGAACGGGAAAAAATTTCAGTCTCTCGATGTGCAAAACTGATAGAGACATACACCAAGCGACTTACAGCTGTAATCTTAGCAAAAGGTGGCGCTACAAAGTATTAACGTAAAGGGGGCTGAATAATTTTGCATGCCCAAGTTTTTAGTTTTTGATTTGTTAAAAAAGTTTGAAATATCCAATAAATGTTGTTCCACTTCATGATTGTGTCCCACTTGTTGTTGATTCTTCACAAAAAATACAGTTTTATATCTTTATGTTTGAAGCCTGAAATGTGGCAAAAGGTCGCAAAGTTCAAGGGGGCCGAATACTTTCGCAAGGCACTGTAAGTTGTCAGAGCCTTTGCTATGAGACTTGAAATTGAGCTCAGGTGCATCCTGTTTCCATTGAACATCCTTGAGATGTTTCTACAACTTGATTGGAGTCCACCTGTGGTAAATTAAATTGATTGAACTTGATTGGGAAAGGCACACACCTGTCTCTATAAGGTCCCACAGATGACAGTGTATGTCAGAGCAAAAACCAATCCATGAGGTTGAAGGAATTGTATGTAGAGCTCCAATACAGGATTGTGTTGAGGCACAGATCTGGGGAAGGGTACCAAAGAATGTATGCATCATTGAAGGTCGCCAAAAACACAGTGGCCTCCATAATTCTTAAATGGAAGAAGTTTGGAACCACCAAGACTCTTCCTAGAGCTGACCACCTGGCCAAACTGAGCAATAGGGAGAGCAGGGCCTTGGTCAGGGAGGTGACCAAGAACCCGATGGTCACTCTGACAGAGCTCTAGAGTTCCTCTGTGGAGATGGTTGTTCCAGAAGCACAACCATCTCTGCAGCACTCCACCAATCAGGCCTTTATGGTAGAGTGGCCAGACGGAAGCCACTCCTCAGTAAAAAGGTACATGACAGCCCGCTTGGAGTTTGCCAGAAGGCACCTAAAGACTCAGACCATGAGAAACAAGTTTCTCTGGTCTCATGAAACCAAGATTGAACTCTTTGCCAAGCATCACGTCTGGAGGAAACCTGGCACCATCCCTACAGTGAAGCATGGTGGTCTGCAGCATAATGCTGTGGGTATGCTTTTCAGCGGCAGGGACTGAAAGACTAGTCAGGATCGAAGGAGAGATGAATGGAGCAAAGTACAGTGAGATCCTTGATGAATTCCTGCTCCTTACCGCTCAGGACCTCAGACTGGGGCGAAGGTCCACCTTCCAACAGGACAACAACCCTAAGAACACAGCCAAAACAACACAGGAGTGGCTTCGAGACAAGTCTCTGAATGTCCTTGAGTGGCCCAGCCAGAGCCCGGACTTGAACCCGATCAAACATCTCTGGAGAGACCTGAAAATAGCTGTACAGCGACGCTCCCCATCCAACCAGACAGAGCTTTAGAGGATCTGCAGAGAAGAATGGGAGGAACTCCCCAAATACAAGTGTGCCAAGCTTGTAGCGTCATACCCAAGAAGACTTGAGGCTGTACTCTCTGCCAAAGATGTTTCAACAAAGTACTGAGTAAAGGGTCTGAATACTTATGTAAATGAGATGTTAATTTATTTTTTATGTTTTATGAATGAGCAAAATGTTCTAAAAAACTGTTTTTGCTTTGTCATTATGGGGTATTGTGTGTAGATTGATGAGCGACAAAGACTGTTTCATCCATTTTTTAATAAGGCTGTAAATAACTAAATGTGGAAAAAGTCAAGTGGTCTGAATATTTTCCGAAAGCATTGTATATAGCCAAGTTATTGTTGCTCATTGTGTATTTATTCCTTGTGTTATTATTTTTTCTGTTATTTATATTTTTGTCTCTGCATTGTTGGGAAGGGCCCATAAGCTTTTCACTGTTTGCAAACACCTGTGGTTTACAAAGCATGTGACAGATCAAATATGATTTGATTTGTTAACTTTATCATGATCGAAATGGTAGCTCCTCTTGGGAGGAAGAAAATGACTCAGAAATGAAAGCCTCATACCAATCTGAGGGATAGGTTGGGCCATTTTGTTCCAGTACCACTGAAAGGATGTCTGGTCCTGCTCTTTTCTGAAGGACTAAAACGATCTGGCTGAAGGGGAAGAGAGTAAAGTGAACCCACAAATAGAGTTTGGAAGATGAGCTTCAGGGTTTAAGTAGTGAACCTTTATTTAGCAGAGGCTTGAGGGGGGCGTTTCTTTGTGTAGCCTTAGATAACTAGTCAATCTTTCTTGAGAGAATTTATTATTTCAGTGTTTGATAGGATTAATGTCTAACACTTGCCATATTGGGTTGCAATTCAACTTTAATGATCCGTACTTAACCTCTCTCTCATTATCTGGAGAGTGTTAGATGGAATGTATTTCTGTTTCAATAGCCTGCCAGCTAGCTGATGACAGTTTTTGATAAGCCTGTGTTTGATGATTTAGCTCAATGTTTTATCTATTCTAGAGGACTGATAGTTCCAGGTGTGGGTGGATCCCTCATACAGGATTCAGTATTCAGATCCTCTTGATCATGAAGTGACATTTTAACTGGCTATAAAACAGGTTTATAATAATATACGTTTTGAGAAGTACATCAGCATAATATGATATTTTATGGAGTGTTAATGACATCACGCTGTGGTGAAAATGAACAGTACAAAGTGGAACCTTCGGGCTTCTCACTGGAAGAGACGGAGCCCATGTGAGCCAGTGAGAAGACGGGCTGTTTGTGATCATGGGACTACCAGTGTCAACAGCCAAGCTACCGAAGGAACATGAATGGACATTACTGCAGGAGCCTCTCATCCATGCTCTGACGTCAAGATGATTTAGTCCCTACCTAACATCCATAGGCTAGTCGTTAGCATCAATTACTTATCTGAGACAGAGGAGCTCACTGCGTATTGCCTGACTATTCCTACCATTGACCTCGCTGTGTACTCTGTTAGAGCAGGAAACCGTCTTATTGTTGTTTCAGGAAATCGTTTGTACCCCACATCACAAGACCTTATGATGTTCATTTGCAGTAGCAACACGTAAAGAGTACGAAAAATCCTTTGGCAATACGCTTATCTATTCCGTTAGCCAGCATAGTATGACCCCTATCCAATGTGAATTAGTAGCCTAGCTAATGCCCCCAGTAGGCTTAGCAGGGAAATTACGCTTGTTCCAGACAGAGTTGTTCACATGACCTAGTCTCTCTCAGAGCACGGAACAGTCAGTTCCTGGAATGAGTTTGTTTTCTAGCCGGGATTTCACCCCTCTCTGTTCCCCAATCTGAGATCAAATCAATGTGTATTATATGCACAGGATACACGTGGTGTACACAGTACAGTGAAATGCATACGTGCAAGCTATCATCTCAGCAGTGTGGCAACACAAAACAAAATGTTCAATGAAAGACAATAAGTAGAAGATCATTGTTTTGTTCATTTCTATCCATTATAATAGCAACCAGAGGAATAACACAGATAGAACAAGGAGCCAGATGTTTCACCGGATGTATAGATCTGAAGCATCCGGTTGGAATTTCCACTCCCCACCAAATATGGTGAGGAGAGGAAGCCTCGTGGCAGGCAGTGGGAGAAGATGGAACTGGGTCAACATTCAGCTGATTTTCTCATTTAAAAAAAGTAAGAGCTCAATGTAATTTTCTGTTTCCAAAACGAGAATCTGTTACAAACAGAGTGCAAGTTTTGTAGATGTGACCCTTTGACAAAGTATTTTAAAAAATGGCTTTCTTTACAAGGATTGCAAGGGCGAATGGAGTAATTGGACACACTCAGTTCACAAAGGTGTTCCCCAACGTAAATATGCACATACATGCAAGAATGCACTAATAGGATCTCGTTAGCTCGTGCTTGGCTTCTGCCCACTATGCTTCATTTGCTCCAATTGGAAATGACGCAGATGAACTATCTTGAGTTAGTTATAAATATCTTTGGTAATAATATAGAAAATACACCTACTTCTAGGAAATATCTTATGACAATATGTAACCTTGTCTTTGAGCCACAGAGTCTGATTTCTGTCCAGTGTTAAATAGTAGCCTTACTCCGTGGTTCCCAAACCTTTTCACTCAGCCCCCCCTAGTTCTATGGGCACAAAGCACTGGTCATGACGCAAACTGTTCACACCAAACTTGTTGGTGGAGAGAATTTTTCAGCTTTAAAGCTTATTTTCTTGCAATTCTATACATTTTACCTAATGTGTTTTCATGTGATATTTGAGTGACTAAAAAGTTACAACAATATCTATGTGCAAAAAAACCTAACCTAGTTGATCTGGACATTTCTGCACATTTCGGACAAGTTAAAAATAGCTTTCTAAGGTATGCAACGACTAACATGACAGGAGGAAATAATGATGCACTACCCAGTTTCTACTATTACAACTTTGAAGAGTAAGTTTTAAAGCCAGACTGAGTTCCTTGAAAAAATACTACTGCCCTAGCTAATGCTTTTAGTAGGCCTACCAGGGATGTCAAACCATAACACTCCTGTCCAGTGTGAAGTAGTAGCTAATATAAGTGAAGGCCCTCAGAGAGTTGTCCCCAGTGTGACTAATGGCAGACAAGGGAAGCTCATTGACAAGGCACAGCCATCCCTTCCTCAAGCTTCCACCAGGCCGATAATCAAAAGCACCTTTGTGAGCTAGAAGAAAGGCTGGACTTCTTGGCTAGGCTACCACACTGTGGCAATTAAACATGTTGGTAAACATGGACCTCCTCGCGCTCTCTCTCTCGACTTCTCTACCTGTGTAACTCTTAGCGCCTACCACAACACAACTCCACACTGCCGCCTGGATTTGCAAAATCCTCATTGGTTTTGACTTTGTTTTTATGTGACGAGCCCAGATGGACTGGTCTGTCCTCTCTGCCTGTAAACTATATTCGACACCGCTTTAGTACAGTCATTAGTGCATCCCGGAAGCAACAGACAAGCCTCTTCTTTGCCCTGCTGTCTGCCCCAACATTAGTTGAGTGGCTAGTGATGGGTCATTTGCCTTTTCAATCTCACTCCGGTTCTCCTGTATTGCAAGTTAAACAAAAGCTCAAATCATATAACTGGTTCACTGACGTTCACAATGTGAAGCGGATGGACGCACTGATTATGGTGCTCTAAAGATGCAGTCATGTCGGTGCTTATAGATGTACTGAATGTTGGTGCATTATGTGGATCTCCGTCTGATTTGCTCCCTAGCGTTTCCTTAAATAGTTGGCCTTGTATGACCCTTAAATAGATGTACTGAATGTCCTTCCCAGTGGTTGACCCAGGGAGTATCAATAACACACGCCTCTCAAACATCCCATTTGGTAAGCGAATCCTCTTGTTCCATTTTCCTGTTATGTGGTGTGTGTGTGTGTGTGTCTGCGCCCGTGTGAGTGTATGCGTGAGCGCATGTGTTCTTGCGCGTGCACGTCTATTGCTTTCAGTGTTATTCCGAGCTCTAATATATTGTGTGTGTCACTGTGTTTATCTTAGAAAAAACAGAGTGAGGCTACTTATTCCTGACCTCGCACTTCCTCCCAACTCTTCCACATGAGTGACCTCACACGCAGGAAGTAGAGTTCACTGGGCTGCCGGGACACTCAGGATGTGTGTTGATTTCATAAATGAACCATTAAGCCATGTTCTCCTCAGATATTTCAGTTCAACTATTCATGTTTTCCTAAACCGACACTTCATTTGCATGCAAATAAGCTATTTGGTTCGTTTCATGTTGCCATTGTAAGCGTTTTTTTTCAAATTAATTTTGATTATTTATCTTCTCCCTCACTAATAACATTATAAAGACTAGGAAATGTGACTTGAAAAGAAAGGGTTCATTCCAGTTAGCCTAATTAAATAACAAGAAGACGATTGCGTGACAGATTGAACTATTTAACTGTGAGCTTGCTCTGTTAGCATCCCTCATAGCACAGTTTCCCCATCATTGCACTCCAGCAGTGGGATCTACTGTATATCCAGATAGAAGAGTGCCCCCTACTGGCCCTCCAAAACCACCTGCTGCAGCAGTCCTGATCATCTCTCATCAAAAGCTGGCCCGACCCTGCTTAGCTTGCTGTGGTAACCACCAGAGGGGCAGTGTGGTACTAAGAGTGCTGCTGACAGACTAAAGCATTTAGGGGCAGTGTGGTACGAAGAGTGCTGCTGACAGACTAAAGCATTTAGGGGGAGTGTGGTACGAAGAGTGCTGCTGACAGACTAAAGCATTTAGGGGCAGTGTGGTACGAAGAGTGCTGCTGACAGACTAAAGCATTTAGGGGCAGTGTGTTACGAAGAGTGCTGCTGACAGACTAAAGCATTTAGGGGCAGTGTAGTACTAAGAGTGCTGCTGACAGACTAAAGCATTTAGGGGCAGTGTGGTACTAAGAGTGCTGCTGACAGACTAAAGCATTTAGGGGCAGTGTGGTACTAAGAGTGTTGCTGACAGACTAAAGCATTTAGGAGCAGTGTGGTACGAAGAGTGCTGCTGACAGACTAACGCATTTTGGAGCAGTGTGGTACTAAGAGTGCTGCTGACAGACTAAAGCATTTAGGGGCAGTGTGATACTAAGAGTGTTGCTGACAGACTAAAGCATTTAGGAGCAGTGTGGTACTAAGAGTGCTGCTGACAGACTAAAGCATTTAGGAGCAGTGTGGTACTAAGAGTGCTGCTGACAGACTAAAGCATTTAGGAGCAGTGTGGTACTAAGAGTGCTGCTGACAGACTAAAGCATTTAGGGGCAGTGTGGTACTAAGAGTGTTGCAGCCAGACTAAAGCATTTAGGGGCAGTGTGGTACTAAGAGTGTTGCTGACAGACTAAAGCATTTAGGGACAGTGTGGTACTAAGAGTGTTGCTGACAGACTAAAGCATTTAGGGGCAGTGTGGTACTAAGAGTGTTGCTGACAGACTAAAGCATTTAGGGGCAGTGTGGTACTAAGAGTGTTGCTGACAGACCAAAGCATTTAGGAGCAGTGTGGTACTAAGAGTGCTGCTGACAGACTAAAGCATTTAGGAGCAGTGTGGTACGAAGAGTGCTGCTGACAGACTAAAGCATTTAGGGGCAGTGTGGTACTAAGAGTGCTGCTGACAGACTAAAGCATTTAGGGGCAGTGTGATACTAAGAGTGTTGCTGACAGACTAAAGCATTTAGGAGCAGTGTGGTACTAAGAGTGTTGCTGACAGACTAAAGCATTTAGGAGCAGTGTGGTACTAAGAGTGTTGCTGACAGACTAAAGCATTTAGGAGCAGTGTGGTACTAAGAGTGCTGCTGACGGACTAAAGCATTTAGGGGGAGTGAGGTACTAAGAGTGCTGCTGACAGACTAAAGCATTTAGGGGCAGTGAGGTACTAAGAGTGCTGCTGACAGACTAAAGCATTTAGCAAATTTAGCATTTCAGTCACTCTTTGAAAAGGGAGAATAGTAAAGGTTTCTTAAAATACATTGCAATGGTCATTTCGATGTGGACCTTAACCCATAAGAGTCTAAGCCCTGTCTAAGCCGGTGGAGGGGGGAATTGTTTTCCAATATGTAAAACATTTTGGAATTGTTTTCTGAAATTCCATGATGGAATTGTTTTAAGAAGGTCATACCAAGGATCATTTTGCTATCTTAATTTTAAGACCCCTTGAAGTATCACTACATGGAACAACAGAAAGTCCACCCAAAAAAATCAAAAGGAATTTTATTTGGAAGTGTCTGTCCTATATCTGAGAGATATACAGTAAGAAAGATCCAGAAACATTATTATTATTATAATATATTTTTTACATGTATTTAACCCCTTATTTTTGGCACCAAACAGTTTCTGGCTTAGACAGGGCAAAGACGGTAGAGTGATTTATTAACATTATTTTCTGCTTACATATGCAACTAAACAAAGTCAAATATTCCCTTCAAGCTAGCTACATTTAATGGATTTCTGACTGTTCACAGGAAGGAAACGACCGTCAGCATTTCTCACATAAATGCATATAAATCCTGTAATCAGTGTTAGCTTTTTTGAGAAAGAGTTATTCAGGTTTTTTCCCCATGGAAGGCAATGGGACAAGATGGTGGCCTATGAATGTCTGGAGCTTTCTGCATATTGTTGTCCAGAATTTGTTTCTCCACTGAAGCGTTAAAAATCCTTGCCACTGCGCAAACCTGCGCATTGCATTATTATCACTCAAACAAGCAGGCAGATGGTTGGCTAAAATTAAAATAACAACGCCGTGGCAATACGCAGAGAAACATTACATTGATAAAGACTGTTCGGACTATCGCAGAAATCCATAGACCCCTTCCCTCCCTCTCTCTTTGTCCGCCTCTGAATGCGCCACCTGGGGGCAGCAGTTGGAGCTGTTCGGTGCTGCTTCACGGTTGTTTAATGCAACGCATTCACACAGTTTGAGGGATCCCGACTTAACATGGAAATGGGGGTGACCTCACGCATGCTGCGTAGCCAACTCGGGACCTAAATGGGACACCAGGAAAGTATCTGAATACACCCATTGTCTGGGGCACTTGATGAAGTTTGGGGTTGAAGGGTTTGATCCCATTTTAAAACCATTAGCAAGTATTGGCCTCGCTCCCCTTCCCTGAAGGAGACCACTAGAAAACACTGTCCAGAGGATGCCAGTGGTTTTTGCCCCAAACTGGGAGAATAACTCAGAGATCCATGAGATCTTTCGCAGAGGCGTTTCCATGAGCATTGTTCTCCTTTTAGAGACTGTGGTTGAGAATGATGTACCATGTGCAGATGTGACCACAGGACAGACATGGACACAGGGCATACTATAGCCTATCCTCAGTGCAGCTGTTGATCTGGGTTTGACTGTGCTGGCTTTTCCAATAGACATGTGGGAACTCTCACAGACAGGCTCAGTCAACTCATTGGACACTACACAGGCACATGGTATGAGGCAAGACCAAGTGGTACAACATGCTATCACAATTTTAGTTTGCTAGCTAAATAACACGTACAACCTAGTAATGGCCATAGTGTTACTGCATTTGAATGGTTAGCTACTGATTAGGAGATACTGTCTCACTGCTAGACACACATATACAGCAATTGGGCTTCTGGATACTAATTAATGTATGCACATTGTCATTTTCTTGTGGCCATATTGGTACACATATAAGTAGACATTTTATTTTAATGTGCCCTTCAGCCTCACTGAGACCTGTTATGGGCACTGGCTCTTTTTCAGGAAGCCTCTGTTATTTGTAAGGGGATATTAATAACTTGAATAACTGAGAAGCAATTCATGTGGAGACAGTTTATCTTCAGTGTGTGAGAAGAATATGGGAGAATATTTGTTTTGTTTTTGTGAAAGGGCTATTCCACAGTAACAGAATGCAATCAATGGTCATTGTTTTTTGTTTGGCATACATTTAAAAAAGGGAAAAATCTCATTCTCATTCTGTTACTGTGGAATTGCCCGAAAGCAATTTTCAGAACTGATGTTGATCCAAAATGAGTGTTCCAAGTGATATAACCTCAAAGATGACTGTCACGTTTGTTGGAAGCAAACTCAGGCCAACGTGCAGCGTGATCTGGGTTCCACATCTTTTTTTATTTAAAGTAAGTAAACCACACAACAAAACAATAAAGAATGAACGAAACAAACAATGAACCGTAACAAAGAGGTGTAACATACACTAACTCAAAACAATATCCATAAAAAACACAGGTGGAAAACAATGCTACTTAAATATGATCCCCAATTAGAGACAACGATAGCCAGCAGCCTCTAATTGGGAATCATACCAAACACCAACATAGAAAAACTAAACTAGAACCCCACATAGAAAATAATAACTAGAAACCCCCCCCCAGTCATGCCCTGACCTACTCTACCAGAGAAAATAAGGGCTCTCTATGGTCAGGACGTGACAATGACGTATCATCATTTTGTTCTTTATCAGTTCAGTTTCAGATGTGGAATGCCAAGTGATTTTGCAATAAACGATTTATATCAAATCAATAACAATGAAACGACTTTCTGATGATGAACTGAAGATATGAATAATCTCATGATTGATGTACTGTTATTGCACTATGGGAGCCAATATAGGATCCAAAGGTAATGAAGTTTCTAGCGTCATAATCCAGCTCTGTGGTTCATGCATGAGCTAGCTGGTGTTTGACACTTCCTGATTCACTGCCACATGGGTGATTGAACTAAGAATAGGCCTACTGAGTCTTACTCAAATCAACTGAGCTGACTTCACGCTTGTGTGAATTATAATACAGTACCTATTCTGAAATGGCAATTTAGAAATTGGGAATTATTCACAGCATGGCCACGGCCGAGAGACCCATGAGGCGGCGCCCAATTGGCCCAGCATCGTCTGGGTTAGGGGAGGGTTTGGCTGGCCGGGATATCCTTGTCCCATTGCGCTGACACGGTCGGTGTTTCCCCCCGACACATTGGTGTGGCTGGCTTCCGGGTTAAGCGAGCAGCATGTAAAGAAGCATTGCGCCTTGGCGTGTTTCAGAGGACGCATGGCTCTCGACCTTTGCCTCTCCCGAGACCATAGGGGAGTTGCAGCGATGGGACAAGACTGTAGCTCCCAGTTTGTATATCACGAAAATTGGAGAGAAAAAGAGGTAATAAAAAGAGAAAGAAATCAGAAATGAGGAAGTATAGTAACCAGAAACAAGAGACTGAACGGACATGAGTTCCTTGGTTCTGAGATCTGTCAACGTAAAGAGGTATTTAATTGACTATGCCTATTGGCAATGTCCAACATCCTCACTTCTCCTCAGCTTCGAAAAGTGTCAATATAATTATATTTAAATGCACCTTGCCCAGGGGTTTGGACCAATGTGAATCACAGACATAGGTTGGGTGCTTCAACAAAGTTGTATCTTTGCATGTGTGTTTCTCACACTACCTTGTCTTTGCTGATACCATTGTGATTGACCCAGCAGCTAAACTGTGAACTCAACAGCCTTTCATTCTATGGAGCCTAACTAAATCCATATGACGTCCCTCTTCCCCCCTCCCTCCCTCCTCATATCTACTCAGTGTAAATCTTTTCAGAAGCTCTCTTATGCATGTCCAAGAACATCAGGAATCAAAATGATTTTTATTAGCAGCGATGGAAAAGCTTTGGCATTCAGCTCTGCCTGTTAGTTGCCAGTGTGCAGGGAAAGCAGCTGGAACTGGGTACTGCGGGCTGTGGGGAGAGATTATGTCAGTGTGTGTATGTGTGTGAGCGTGTAGCTGGGAAAATCTGTGCCTGTCAGGAGAGGGTCCCATCATTCACTCTCAGGACTGGGACAAGACTATTGGACTGTTAGCACATTGCTGGTTCTGCTGCAGTGGAGGATAGGAGCTCTCAGAATATGCAAGAGGAACACAGATTAGGGCTGTGAGGGAAGATGGAAGAAGAGTAGCAGTGCATCATACAGGCATTTCCATGTAAAAAGCACCATGAGCTCTAACATGTGAAGTTTATAGGAGCACATCAAAAACCCATGAGCACCTTCTCTTTACATTCACTGTAACCAGCCCTCTCACCCACTGACTACCGTCGGGTCTTTCCAAATATGAACCAAACATACAGTTGAAGTCGGAAGTTTACATACACCTTAGACAAATACATTTAAACTCAGTTTTTCACAATTCCTGACATTTAATCTCAGTAAGAATTCCCTGTTTTAGGTCAGTTAGGATCACCACTTTATTTTAAGAATGTGAAATGTCAGAATAATAGTAGAGATAATTATTTATTTCAGCTTGTAGTTATTTCATCACATTGCCAGTGGGTCAGAAGTTTACATACACTCAATTACTATTTGGTAGCATTGCCTTTAAATTGTTTAACTTGGGTCAAACGTTTCAGGTAGCCTTCCACAATAAGTTGGGTGAATTTTGGTCAACTCCTCCTGACAGAGCTGGTGTAACTGAGTCAGGTTTAGGCCTGGTTGCTCGCACACACTTTTTAAGTTCTGCCCACATATTTTCTATAGGATTGAGGTCAAGGCTTTGATGGCCACTCCAATACCTTGACTTTGTTGTCCTTAAGCCATTTTGCCACAACTTTGGAAGTATGCTTGGGGTCATTGTCCATTTGGAAGACCCAGACCACCGCCATAAAAAAGCCAGACTACGGTTTGAAACTGCACATGGGGACAAAAATTGTACTTTTTGGAGAAATGTCCTCTGATCTGATGAAACAAAAATAGAACTGTTTGGCCATAATGACCATCGTTATGTTTGGAGGAAAAAGATGGCGGCTTGCAAGCCGAAGAGCACCATCCCAGTCGTGAATTACAGGGGTGGCAGCATCGTGTTGTGGGGGTGCTTTGCTGCAGGAGGGACTGGTGAACTTCACAAAATTATGTGAAAATTCTGTGAATATTTTGTGAATATTTTGAAGCAACATCGAAGCAACATCTCAAGACATCAGTCAGGAATTAAAGCTCTGTCACAAATTGGTCTTCCAAATGGACAATGACCTCAAGCATACATCCAAAGTTGTGGCAAAATGGCTTAAGGACAACAAAGTCAAGGTATTGGAGTGGCCATCAAAGCCCTAACCTCAATCCTATAGAAAATTTGTCGGCAGAACTGAAAAAGCGTGTGCGTTACACCAGCTCTGTCAGGAGGAATGGGACCAAATTCACCCAACTTATTGTGGGAAGCTTATGGATGGCTACCCGAAATGTTTGACCCAAGTTAAACAATTTAAAGGCAACGCTACAAAATATTAATTGAGTGTATGTAAACTTCTGACCCACTGGGAATGTGATGAAAGAAATGAAAGCTGAAATAAATAACTCTACTCTTATTCTGACAATTCACATTCTTAAAATAAAAGTGGTGATCCTAACTGACATAAGACAGGGAATTTTTACTGGGATTAAATGTCAGGAGTTGTGAAACACTGAGTTGAAATTTATTTGGCGAAGGTGTATGTAAAACTTCCGACTTCAACTGTACGTAGTGTAGCACATGGCAAACAAACAATAAAGCTTGTAAGGTACAGTAGCAAGGCAATAGCAGGCAATAATTTCATCACAAAGGCAACTGCACAAAAGGTGCATAAACAATGAACATGTATTGGTTACCAGCTACACGTATCAAAGAAAAACAGATACATGACTAAATGGCTGCTTGGCTTGGCCAGAAGCACGTGACGGCCATTAGCGTCCAAAATCCCACACAAACAAAACAGAGGTGAGGAAGTCCTCTTAGTCCTCTTCTATGCAATAAAAGCTGTTTGTACTCACATTCAATGATGAATACTGGTTGTTGTGAGAGTTGTTGGTGTGCTCAACTACTCAACTCCGTCTGGGTGAAGGTATAAGGTATAAATACCTGGACATATAAATATATTGAGTGCCCACCTGCCACAGGTGCACTCTGTCCTCACGTGACCATAAAGTTGAGTAGAGGGCACACCTGCCACGAATGCCCTCTGCCCAACTCCACGTCACCGATCAGGGAATTCTGTACAACCAATAATAGCAAAAGTGTGTTACTACAACTGTTTATTGGTGTAAATCCTTGGAAAGTGTCTGTTTAATTTGAACGGTTTATTTTTATGTATCACGTTTCACTTGCATGGAAACTTTGTCCCATTTGTGTTATTTTGGTAATTTATGTTTTTATGTTTTGTAATGTGATAGATGAGATCATAGGCTTGTTAAAAATTTTGGTCAGAGAGGAAAACTTTCTTCCAGATAATTTAACTTGTGTCCCATTTTGTGATAAAAATGGGCCCAATACTATCTGAAATATTCTGCACTGTTAATGCACAGATGGCCTAATTACACAGTGTGAGCCGCGTGCGTGCGTGCGTGCGTGCGTGCGTGTGTGTGTGTGTGTGCCTCGCCTGTGTGAGCACGCGGTTGAGTAAAAAGCTCAGACTGACTGCGTCTAGTGGAAGCCCTAGTGAAAGTGAAGTGTGAGAATGTGACCGACCAGCCAGTGGAATGCAGAGTGAGCTTCCACAGCAACAGACATGTCTGTTCAGCAGCTGCTTTTTTTCCTGGCCACCATGACTAGCCTAACTGGCCATACATACCCCACCAGTCAGAGACAGCACTCTGGACCTCTCAGCCTGATTAGTCTCCTACTATGCACATCTCGCTGCCCCCCATCCTGTCCACACTGTCTGTGCTCCCTAGGTGGGCCCCTGGTCTGTCGCTCTCTGTTAAGTTATAGTCAGACCCATGGGATGACTGGACTGGACTATACGAAGACAGGGACATACTCTAGGTATTGTAAAGGCATTGTATGCAAATGGTGGAAAAGGCTTTGATTTATTCTTTGATGGGTCATTTGAATGGATTATTCTCCATTAAACACACGTAGTTATGCCTTCCGCCTCTGACACGATCACAGCAATGTAAAAAGGCCTTGTAGTGATTTCATCATTGCAAGATATGCCTTGGGGATTGTCCAAATGTGTCCGTTGCCATAAGCTCTGAGGGGCCTCTCTGTTTTAAAGTGTTTGCCATCTGTAAGTCTCCAAATCCACTTTTATGTTACTTTTCTAGTGTATAATAGAGTGAATGATGACTGCAATTTCTTTAGTGCTTTATAGACCTCAGCATAAAAAACAGGCTCAAAGTTCAAATGGTTCACATGAGGGCCTATATTATAGTTGCCTGTAACAGAGCTTATACTAGAGGCCTGGGCCCCACCATTATCAAAAACTGAACCAGCAGATATGAAATGCTAGTTAAAAACCCCAACAATATCGGCTTTGGGGCGCTTGTTTAGGATGCTCTGGATCGAGTGGAACAACATTCCACAGGCCACAATCAACAGCCTGATCAACTATGTGAAGGAGATGTGTCGCGCCGCATGAGGCAAATGGTGGTCACACCAGATACTGACTGGTTTTCTGATCCACGCCCCTACCTTTTTTTTAAGGTATCTGTGACCAACAGATGCATATCTGTATTCCCAGTCGTGTGAAATCCATAGATTAGGGCCTAAGGAATTTATTTAAATTGACTGATTTCCTCATATGAACTGTAACTCAGTAAAATCAGAGAAACTGTTGCGTTTTGCGTTTATATTTATGTTCAGTGGATGTAACGTTTATCTTTTAAAATTCTGTTTTCCTGTTGGAACTTGGAGCCCATGAAGACTGACCCGGCTCCAGCATTCTCTGAATATAATTGCAGCGTTGTAACGTCGTTCTTCGTTTGTTGCAAGAGAGTCGGACCGAAATGCAGCGTGTTGGTTACTCATGTTGTTTAATGAAACAAATGACGAATACATGAAAATACTGAGACAAAATACAAAACAACAAAACGGAACGTGAAACCTAAGTACAGCCTATCTGGTGAAACTACACAGAGACAGGAACAATCACCCACGAAATACAAAGTGAAACCCAGGCTACCTAAATACGGTTCCCAATCAGAGACAACGAGAATCACCTGACTCTGATTGAGAACCGCCTCAGGCAGCCAAACCTATGCAACACCCCTACTCAGCCGCAATCCCAATAACTAAAAAAACCCCACTACGAAATACAACAACATAAACCCATGTCACACCCTGGCCTGACCAACTAATTAACGAAAACACAAAATACTAAGACCAAGGCGTGACAGAACCCCCCCCCCCAAGGTGCGGACTCCCGGACGCACCTCAAAACCATAGGGAGGGTCCGGGTGGGCGTCTGTCCATGGTGGCGGTTCCGGCTCGGGACGTGGACTCCACTCCATAAATGTCATAGTTCCTCCCCTTCGCGTCCTGGGATGATCCACCCTCGCCGCCGACCATGGCCTAATAGTCCTCACCCAGAACCCCACTGAACTGAGGAGCAGCTCGTGACTGAGGGGCAGCTCGGGACTGAGGTAGCTCAAGACTGAGGGGAAGCTCGGGACTGAGGGGCAGCTCGGGACTGAGGGGCAGCTCGGGACTGAGGGGCAGCTCGGGACTGAGTGGCAGCTCGGGACTGAGGGGCAGCCCAGTACTGAGAGAAAGCCCAGCACTGAGAGGAAGCCCAGTACTGAGAGGAAGCCCAGTACTGAGATGAAGCCCAGCCAGGCAGTTGAATCCGGCAGATCCTGGCTGACTGGCGGATCTGGAAGAGTCTGGTTGACTAGCGGATCTGGAAGAGTCTGGTTGACTAGCGGATCTGGAAGTGTCTGGTTGACTGGCAGATCTGGAAGAGTCTGGTTGACTGGCAGATCTGGAAGAGTCTGGTTGACTGGCAGATCTGGAAGAGTCTGGCTGACTGGCTGATCTGGAAGAGTCTGGCTGACTGGCAGATCTGGAAGAGTCTGGCTGACTGGCAGATCTGGAAGAGTCTGGCTGACTGGCAGATCTGGAAGAGTCTGGCTGACTGGCGGATCTGGAAGAGTCTGGAATCTGGAAGTCTGGCTGACTGGCATCTGGAAGAGTCTGGCTGACTGGCGGATCTGGAAGAGTCTGGTTGACTGGCAGATCTGGAAGAGTCTGGCTGACTGGCAGATCTGGAAGAGTCTGGCTGACTGGCAGATCTGGAAGAGTCTGGCTGACTGGCAGATCTGGAAGAGTCTGGCAGACTGACGGCTCTGGCTGCTCCATGCTGACTGGCGGCTCTGGCTGCTCCATGCAGATTGACAGCTCTGGCGGCTTCTTGCAGACTGACAGCCCTGACTGTTCCATGCAGACTGGCAGCTCTAGCTGCTCCGTGCAGACTGGCAGCTCTGGCTGCTCCATGCAGACTGGCAGCTCAGGCTGCTCCGAACAGGCAGGAGGCTCCGGCAGCGCTGGAGAGGAGAAAGGCTCTGATAGCGCTGAACAGGCGGGAGACTCCGACAGCGCAGGAGAGGCGAGGTGCACTGAAGGCCTGATGCGTGGTGCTGGCACTGGTGGTATTGGGCCGAAGACACGCACAGGAAGCCTGGTGCGGGGAGCTGCTACCGGAGGGCTGGTGTGTGAAGGTGGCACAGGATGGACTGGACCGTGAAGGTGTACTGGAGAGCCTGAGAGCAGGACTGGCACAGGACGTGCAAGGCTAGGTAGGTACACAGGAGGCCTAGTACGTGAGGCTGGCACATTTTTCACCAGCCGACTAACACGCCCCTCAGGACTAGTATGGAGCGCTGACCCAGGTGCCATTAAATCCCCGACACGCTCCGTCGGACGAATCTTGTACTTAAAGCACCAAACTAGCAACTCCCTCATTACTCTCTCCTCCAATTTCCCCATTAACTCCTTCACAGTCTCTGCTTCGCTCACCTCCACCACCGGTTCTGGTCTCCTCCTTGGCTCCTCACGATAAACAGGGAGAGTTGGCTCAGGTCTGTCTCCTGACTCAGCCACTCTCCCTCTGAGCCCCCCCCCCCAATACATTTTTTGGGCTGATTCACAGGCTTTCCTCTGCGCCATCGTGATTGCCTCTCCAACTCCATTCTCCTATAGCCCTCTTCGCACTGCTCCAGCGAATCCCAGGCGGGCTCCGGCACTCTCTCTGGGTCGACCGCCCACCTGTCTATTTCATCCCACGTCGTATACTCCATGCTTCTGCTGTCTATAACGACCTCCCTTCGCTGCTCCTGCTGTCGCTGCCTGCTAACACGCTGCTCGGTCCGTGTGTGGTGGGTGATTCTGTAACGTCGTTCTTCGTTTGTTGCAAGAGAGTCGGACCGAAATGCAGCGTGTTGGTTACTCATGTTGTTTAATGAAACAAATGACGAATACATGAAAATACTGAGACAAAATACAAAACAACAAAACGGAATGTGAAACCTAAGTACAGCCTATCTGGTGAAACTACACAGAGACAGGAACAATCACCCACGAAATACAAAGTGAAACCCAGGCTACCTAAATACGGTTCCCAATCAGAGACAACGAGAATCACCTGACTCTGATTGAGAACCGCCTCAGGCAGCCAAACCTATGCAACACCACTACTCAGCCGCAATCCCAATAACTAAAAAACCCCACTACGAAATACAACAACATAAACCCATGTCACACCCTGGCCTGACCAACTAATTAACGAAAACACAAAATACTAAGACCAAGGCGTGACAAGCGTTAACAACTTGAGGCATCTCCCTCGCTGGACCACACTGCACCAAACACCACAGGAAGGGCCCTTACTCGCTGACAAAAAGATCCCCATCGCTAAGGCCCACTCGCAGGCCTCTCCAGTGAAGAGAGAAAGGATGGGAGGCCCCACTTCCTCTCACTGTGGGTCTGATGGAGGTCAAACAAATGTAGGCCTAATTGCTGTGCCACTGAGGGGATGGCTCTCATTGGATTTACTGTATAGAATCATTGCAACTTCATTAGTCTCCCTTCCTGATTGTTTAATCTTAAACCCCTGAATGTTTTATGTAAAATATGAAGCACATTTGTTTCCTTTCCAGGCCACCACTGGTGTTCATCCTTAGTGTGTAGGCTGTATGAATGTACAGATGGAGTAATTATCACAGGTTTTTGGTAAAGACCAGCTCAGTCTGCTAAATGAAGTCAGATGTAGTGTAAAAAGCTTTCAGAGTCGGTATTAATACATCCAAGTGTGCAGTGTTTAAGCGTTGTCATCTGTTGAATACTTTACGAAAAGGTGCAAAAGGTCAGAAAATTGAAAGAAAATGTCTTGAGGAGATTTGTTCCTTTTCTTTGTCGGCACACCTGATATTATTTGAGTGTCGTGTAAGATCTCTTCTCCTTTGATAATCCTCGAGATCGAACATCAAAGATAGTATTCTCTCTCAAAGAAGTGAGTTTCTGTCTATATCCCCGAGCTCGTACATTGGTACCTTAATTGGACAGTTGTTAAGTTAAGCTTTTGTACCATTTTCCAAGGATGATGAAAATACTAGCCAGGAGATTCTGGACATTGCTGAAGAACCAGCGAACCCGTTTAAAAACGGTTTGGAGGAAACAACTCTGGGGAGGTCGTAAATGAGCTAAAACTGTCCCTTTAAGGTTTCACAGGAGAACAGGAAAACAAAAGCATTGGAGTGTGAAGTCTGGTTTCCCGGAATGAAGGAAACACTTGGATCAGAGGGAGTTTAATTTTAAGGAAGAAAGAAAAATACCAGTTGCCAGTTCATTGCCATTATGTTCCACAGGCTTATGGTTTGGGAGCCACAACAAAAACGAAAACTAATGACATGTTGACTTTACGTTCGGTTTTAAATAGAAAAAAATAAGAAAAATTGCTCTATTAAAAATTCCCCGTCCTCAGTTATCGTTTCACTTTATTCCCTCCTTCCCTCTCCCCTCCTGCACCCTCCACTCACCAATGAGAACTGAGTGGGACCGGAGGACTGGGGCTGGAAACAGAGCACCCAGGCCCTGACTGTAGTCTGATTTTCTAATTGAATGAGTGCAGCGTGAGCTGCGGTTGGGGGGGGGCAGCAGCAGGCATGGGAATACGTAACAGCTTTTAGAGAAAAAGCCCACAAGAAAGAGAGAGAAAGCGAGACAGAGGCTGAGCAGCAGAATGGAGAAAGATGCCACTCAGACTCTGAACTGCAGGGCCAAATGCAACATGAGTTCACAGATTGGACTGGAGGTTCTCGGTCCGCTCAATGTCAACCTGCACTCTTCCCACTTAGACACTCACTGACTCATTCTAACCTCAGGTCTGACATATTTGGCACATACGTATGTAGTCGTGCTATCGCAACATCTCTGCTCGATAGATTACTTATCAAGCCTAGAATAGCATCTTGAGTGTTGAAATAAACCCATAAGACATTTGGTCCGGTTGATCATGGGAAAACTCCTGTATGTCCAAAGACCCAAAATAGACTGTGGTTGGCTATGCTAACTACTATGACATGCACAGTAAATGTAGTGTCTGTTCTGACTCTTATCTTCTAGGACTAAATTCACTCCTAAAAAGGGATACGATGGCCGTCACACATGCATTGCTTCTTGCACTGCTTCCTGCTTCCTGCTTCCTGCTTCCCACTGCAATATTTCCATGTCTTTGTGGTTGCATAATATGGTAATAATTACCATCACACTCCGGACACCACCATTGGGGGGCCAGAGCACACACACAACTGTACAGTGGTAGGGAGGCACACACAGTGCACACCACACACACACACACACACACACACACACACACACACACACACACACACACACACACACACACACACACACACACACACACACACGCACACACACACACACACACGAGCAGTTGATGTTTACCTGGAGTTGTGTGTGTTTCAGGTGTATTACTGCTGTTTACTGGGACCTCCCCAGTTCTTTCATGGCCCCTGAATGACATTCCCCACTCTCTTGCAATCTCTCTCATTCACAAAATACACAGCCTACCGTCACATTAGACTCCATTCTGGCTTCTACAAACAACTACCCACAAAAAAAAAACTTCTTCCGCTGTGTGCCTGTTCTTTACAGCAGCTGTCTCTGTATATGGTTTGTACTGTAAAATGTCCCCGTCCATGTTGTATTTTCATCAAAAGCGTCAGCTTGTAGTTCAGCCCGTTTTTCTCTCTTTTGTTTGACAGGCCATCCCATTACAACCAGGGGTCCCACTGCTTCGGTTCTGTTTGCCTCCACCACATCTAAGCCGGTAAGACATGACATCGCCTTGTATCCCTTTACACTCATACCAATATATACGGGTTGAAAATTGCAGATGTGTGCACTGACAAGTGCCTTTAAGTGGAACACAGTGGCTGTACAGTAACACGCTATACATGACGTCAGAGCGCTGCCTCTGTGCCTCACAGCGCTGTGAGGGTTTTGACTGACAGCCGTTCTGAACTTGGGCACCTTGAGCAAAAAGAATGTGCCTCCCGCTAATTTGATAACTTTTGCACATTTTTTGTTGTCTGAGGGAAATGCTGTAAGTTAAGAGGACTGAGAAAGATGAGACGTTGAGGATTATTATAAATCCCTCTTTGATGTCATACAAGCAAGCCGAACACCTGCGAGTCCAAGTGCATAGCATAAAACCGATGCCCTATACAGTGTCAACTTATGTCAATTTATGACCACTGTTTGATGTACAGTTACAAGATGACATGACGTCATACCCTGAGTTGTTCTGAACAGAATGAGCCTGTGTTTGTCTATTGTGAAGAACATTTGCTGCGGCACACACACCTGAATGCAGTTATGGCTCCTTTCTATAGCAACACACGTGCCCTGCCCACCTGAGGATCTGTCGTTTTCAGCCATCTATTTCCTGTTTGAAGGGCCCAAAATCAAACTGGTCCCTTAAATCACGCCAGATTGATTGCTTTCATTTTACTCCTGCAACTCTTTCATGCTCTTGCTTGTGCCTGTTTTCTCCCATTAACGTTACGACCACAGAAATGTTTGTAAGGACCTGTCAAACACACCGGTAATGGTTGAAATGGGCTCAGTGGAATACATCGTCTTTCTGTTGAATCTATAAAGAACACTTAACTCTATAAGAACACATTTAACACATCGTCTCGACACTTCTCACAAGATAGGAAAATGAATTTATTTTGATGGGTGCAAATTTTTTGTGAAGTAATCATTTAATACAGTTGCAATGTTTACGAATTAGATGACCTGAAATGAAAACAACTTTGGAAAATTAACACTTGGATTATAGTGATATGTCTGGCCTTGTACTCTTACAATCTCTACCCAGCACAGCCAGAAGAGAACTAGCCACCCCTCCGAGTCTGGTTCCTCTATAGTTTTCTTCCTAGGTTCCTGCCTTTCTAGAGCATTTGTCCTAGCCACCGTGCTTCTACATCTGCATTGCTTGGTGTTTGGGGTTTTAGGCTGGGTTTCTGTATAGCACTTTGTGACATCTGATGTAAAAAAGGGCTTCATAAATACATTTTATTTGATATTGCAAACAATGTAAAGTATGTGTAGAGAGGTGTAATCGACAGCCAAGCATGTTGATTTTTAATCCGAGGGTATCCTGCTATTGACCCACTTGTTGAATTATACAACAGTAATTACTCAGGCTGAGACAGAGCAGGTTAGTGCAGGCAGGTTGAGACAGAGCAAGTGAGTGCAGGTAGGCTGAGACAGAGCAAGTGAGTGCAGGTAGGCTGAGACAGAGCAAGTGAGTGCAGGTAGGTTGAGACAGAGCAAGTGAGTGCAGGTAGGCTGAGACAGAGCAAGTGAGTGCAGGTAGGCTGAGACAGAGCAAGTGAGTGCAGGTAGGCTGAGACAGAGCAGGTGAGTGCAGGCAGGCTGAGACAGAGCAGGTGAGTGCAGGTAGGCTGAGACAGAGCAGGTGAGTGCAGGTAGGCTGAGACAGAGCAGGTGAGTGCAGGTAGGCTGAGACAGAGCAGGTGAGTGTAGGTAGGCTGAGACAGAGCAGGTGAGTGCAGGTAGGCTGAGACAGAGCAAGTGAGTGCAGGTAGGCTGAGACAGAGCAGGTGAGTGCAGGTAGGCTGAGACAGAGCAGGTGAGTGCAGGTAGGCTGAGACAGAGCAGGTGAGTGCAGGTAGGCTGAGACAGAGCAGGTGAGTGTAGGTAGGCTGAGACAGAGCAGGTGAGTGCAGGTAGGCTGAGACAGAGCAAGTGAGTGCAGGTAGGCTGAGACAGAGCAAGTGAGTGCAGGTAGGCTGAGACAGAGCAAGTGAGTGCAGGTAGGCTGAGACAGAGCAGGTGAGTGCAGGTAGGCTGAGACAGAGCAGGTGAGTGCAGGTAGGCTGAGACAGAGCAGGTGAGTGCAGGTAGGCTGAGACAGAGCAGGTGAGTGCAGGTAGGCTGAGACAGAGCAGGTGAGTGTAGGTAGGCTGAGACAGAGCAGGTGAGTGCAGGTAGGCTGAGACAGAGCAGGTAGTGAGTGCAGGTAGGCTGAGACAGAGCAAGTGAGTGCAGGTAGGCTGAGACAGAGCAAGTGAGTGCAGGTAGGCTGAGACAGAGCAGGTGAGTGCAGGTAGGCTGAGACAGAGCAGGTGAGTGTAGGTAGGCTGAGACAGAGCAGGTGAGTGCAGGTAGGCTGAGACAGAGCAGGTGAGTGTAGGTAGGCTGAGACAGAGCAGGTGAGTGCAGGTAGGCTGAGACAGAGCAGGTGAGTGTAGGTAGGCTGAGACAGAGCAGGTGAGTGCAGGTAGGCTGAGACAGAGCAGGTGAGTGTAGGCAGGCTGAGACAGAGCAGGTGAGTGCAGGCAGGCTGAGACAGAGCAGGTGGTGACCACAGACAACTTCTCAGTTCCTATGCTTCCTGGCTGATGTTTTGGTCACTTTTGAATGCTGGCGGTGCTTTCACTCTAGTGGTAGCATGAGACGGAGTCTACAACCCACACAAGTGGCTCAGGTAGTGCAGCTCATCCAGGATGGCACATCAATGCGAGCTGTGGCAAGAAGGTTTGCTGTGTTTGTCAGCGTAGTGTCCAGAGCATGGAGACGCTACCAGGAGACAGGCCAGTACATCAGGAGACGTGGAGGAGGCCGTAGGAGGGCAACAACCCAGCAGCAGGACCGCTACCTCCGCCTTTGTGCAAGGAGGAGCACTGCCAGAGCCCTGCAAAATGACCTCCAGCAGGCCACAAATGTGCATGTGTCTGCTCAAACAGTCAGAAACAGACTCCATGAGGGTGGTATGAGGGCCCGATGTCCACAGGTTGGGGTTGTGCTTACAGCCCAACACCGTGCAGGACGTTTTGGCATTTGCCAGAGAACACCAAGATTGGCAAATTCGACCACTGGCGCCCTGTGCTCTTCACAGATGAAAGCAGGTTCACACTGAGCACATGTGACAGACATGACAGAGTCTGGAGACGCCGTGGAGAACGTTCTGCTGCCTGCAACATCCTCCAGCATGACCGGTTTGGTGGTGGGTCAGTCATGGTGTGGTGTGGCATTTCTTTGGGGGGGCCGCACAGCCCTCCATGTGCTCACCAGAGGTAGCCTGACTGCCATTAGGTACCGAGATGAGATCCTCAGACCCCTTGTGAGACCACATGCTGGTGCGGTTGGCCCTGGGTTCCTCCTAATGCAAGACAATGCTAGACCTCATGTGGCTGGAGTGTGTCAGCAGTTCCTGCAAGAGGAAGGCATTGATGCTATGGACTGGCCTGCCCGTTCCCCAGACCTGAATCCAATTGAGCACATCTGGGACATCATGTCTCCATCCACCAACGCCACATTGCACCAGACTGTCCAGGAGTTGGTGGATGCTTTAGTCCAGGTCTGGGAAGAGATCCCTCAGGAGACCATCCGCCACCTCATCAGGAGCATGCCCAGGCATTGTAGGGAGGTCATACAGGCACGTGGAGGCCACACACACTACTGAGCCTCATTTTGACTTGTTTTAAGGACATTACATTAAAGTTGGATCAGCCTGTAGTGTGGTTTTCCACTAATTTTGAGTGTGACTCCAAATCCAGACCTTCATGGGTTGATAAATTTGATTTCCATTGATAATTGTGATTTTGTTGTCAGCACATTCAACTATGTAAAGAAAAAAGTATTTAATAAGAATATTTCATGCATTCAGATCTAGGATGTGTTATTTTTGCGTTCCCTTTATTTTTTTGAGCAGTGTATATAAGTGCATTAAGAAAAATACATTTCACAATAAATTTAATACCAGAATCCCTGAACGTTCATTATTTGTCAGTCAATATCTGATGGATTTAAACTGTTTGGAGTATATTCAACCCTTGTCCAACTGTTGCGTTTATTAGAATTGTTTTAGAATATATAATGTCTGTTGCTACTTTCTACATACACCAAAATGACCTGTTTCTTATGCCAACCTGAACCAGATTGCGATTTATCATGGACTGTTTTTGGATTGTGTAAACAGTAATTGTGTGATGGCGGGGATGCAGGGTTGTGATCCAACCAAACTAATTACAAGTGTGCTTGTTCCTCAACGGCACAGCTGGGAGATAAAAAATAAAAACTTAGTTGAAGACTGATGCATTGAAATTACTTAGGAACTGTGCACGATTTGCAGAGGTATGTCATTTTTGTTGCACCTACCCCACATTTTCCAGGAATATTCTTATGTTACTGAATGCATCTGGAGTATTTACAATTGTCGTCATCAACAAATGTAGCAAAAAGTACAGAATGTAAAATGCACATAAAAGCAAATGTAAAGTTTGGATTCAGTTGTGTGTCAGGTAAACTGCTGTGCCCTCACCTTTGGTCTGATTATTTTCCCATAATCTCCAAACTGTTGCCTTTCAATTGCTATGCCTTTAGTTGTTTCTGTAAGAAACGTTTAATTTTAGCCCGGTTACGTACACCTCTTGGGGAGGGGGAGGGGGCCAACACCCTGTTACATCTCAACTCCCTGTGGAGTGAAAAATGATGTGATCATAGGTGCGGGGAAGGACGACAGAGGCAGAGAAAAATGCCGTTCACAGGGAATGTATTATTCCTAAACACAGTAAGTTGAGTTAATTGGAAAAAGGGTCTGGATGAAACCAAAGCAAAGAAAGTAAAATTTAAGGAGTCCCCTCTCCTACATTACCACTTGTTATCTTACCTTAAGCACCACCTGGCGCACTAACCAAAATACAGGGGGTTGTCCGCCCAGATCTTCCCTAGTGTACATAGACAGATTACATACTACAGATAACCTAGTGGTTAGAGCGTTGGACTAGTAACTGAAAGGTTGCTGGACAGAATCCCTGCGCTGACAAGATAAAAATCTGTCTTTCTGCCCCTGAGCAAGGCAGTTAACCCACTGTTCATGGATGTTGATTATGGCAGCGCCTCTCTGATTGAGGGGTTGGGTTAAATGCAGAAGACACATTTCAGTTGTACAACACACTAGGTATCTTTCCCTTTCTTTGAAAAAGAGCCAACATTGGTATGACTTTGTTTTCAAATTACCACTGGGCTTCCCCAAATACAGAAACCATGAAATCCCACTTGGCGAAAACAGGTTTAATCAACATTGTTTTCACATCATTTCACCCCCCCCCCCCCCAAAATAGAAAATGTGATGACATTAATCAACATTGGAAAATCAATGTAAGGGAATTTTACATATTTTAATTTGACCTAACTTTTAACCTAAATCCAATGACACAGTGAATTTTGGGGTTGATTTCAAATTAAGTTCACGTTATCTAAACAACTACATGTTGAACTGACGTCTGTGGCCAATGGGTTCAGGTTTAGGGATCCTCCTGTGTTTCATAATTCATTATGTCGTTATGTGGTGGAAAATACCTTCCTGATTTGATTCCCCTACTGCTTTAGGACATTTTATACCCTCTCTATTAGGAGGGAAAACCCTTTTGGGTATTTTGGGTAGTTTACACACAAAGGCTCTTAATGGGCCTACCAGGAAGTACACTCCTGGGGCTAAATTAGAGGCTACCCAGAGAGGGTGGCTTGCTGCTGGAACAGGGCCTGCTTCTTTTCTGGCAGTCTCCAAGGCCCTGGGTTCAGTGGCAACAGGAAAGACCCCCCTACTCCTATAGCCGTCTGTGAGTTTTCCCAATTTGCCCAGCATCACAAGACCAAGGACTAAACCCCAGGCAACTATATGCACCAGGAAAGTGTTCTGTTTTGTTCCAGCCCCGGCCCTGTCTCAGTGGTGTAGTAATTAATACTGCCCCAAGATGACAGTAGACACACATGGAAGCACACTAGGAAGCCCCGGTCCTGTCTCAGTGATGTAGTAATTAATACTGCCCCCAGAGGACAGTAGACACACATGGAAGCACACTAGGAAGCCCGGTCCTGTCTCAGTGATGTAGTAATTAATACTGCCCCCAGAGGACAGTAGGCACACATGGAAGCACACTAGGAAGCCCCGGTCCTGTCTCAGTGGTGTAGTAATTAATACTGCCCCCAGAGGACAGTAGGCACACATGGAAGCACACTAGGAAGCCCCGGTCCTGTCTCAGTGGTGTAGTAATTAATACTGCCCCCAGAGGACAGTAGACACACATGGAAGCACACTAGGAAGCCCCTGCCCTGTCTCAGTGGTGTAGTAATTAATACTGCCCCCAGAGGACAGTAGGCACACATGGAAGCACACTAGGAAGCCCCTGCCCTGTCTCAGTGGTGTAGTAATTAATACTGCCCCCAGAGGACAGTAGGCACACATGGAAGCACACTAGGAAGCCCCGGTCCTGTCTCAGTAGTGTAGTAATTAATACTGCCCCCAGAGGACAGTAGACACACATGGAAGCACACTAGGAAGCCCCCATAAGAGGACGTTCATAAAGGTTACATGTAATAAGTTACATTTGGGAATCTTTGAAGTCTCAAGCATCAAAGCTTCCTCTCCAGTTTTAATTCATGTCAGATCTAAACCGGTATTAGCCTCTTTGACATTAATAAGAGAGAACTTGAGGTTCAGGAGCTCCAATTAAAACTAGGTACACCAGGTGCTAGGACAAACTGCAAAACCAGGGTGCAGAGCAGAAGAATAATTACATCTGCGTCTTGCTGACCAAGAGCGAAGTGTCCTATCAGCAATTACCAACAATAAGTCCCTCCAGCTCACACAAACTTTGGCCCAGAGAAGCACAGTGTTTTCATTAACTGAGCTGTGAACCCACGCTTGGTATGCCGGTCAGGCTGGCTGGTCTGAGAGTGTATGTGTACTGCCCAGTGCCCAGTATAGTAGTGACCTCTGGCAGGTAGTTTCCATGCTGCAGTGTTCCCTATTGGGAACTCAGTAGCGTAGCAACATCTGCTACTTGCGTTAGCCCAGTGAAAAGGGGGTCACCCAGGGAAATATCTATTACTTGGGGGGAAATTGGGGAGGGAAAAGCAAATAAAAGCCCAGAGTTGTCACCATAAATCCCCACAAGGAGGTAGAGCTGTGCTTGCTGCCTTTTGACTGAGCCCCTTTTTTCAAACTTTTTAAATTCTGCTTTTTTTTTATCCTGCTCTGCCCACCTCCACTCCTTCCACTCTTGAGGTGTTTGAGGAAGACATTTAATGGACTTATCTAACATTTTTCAATTCTATTCTGCTCTGCTACTTTGCATATCCTCTCCTCCTCATGAGCCTGTATTAAAATGATTTGATTTAACAAGCACGTGAAATTCACTGTAGCTATTATAGCATATCGCTGTCATAGATGCATGTAACACTATGGTTGCGGTGACAGCAATATAGCCTGAAGTCGGACTTTTGTTGGAAAAACACTTTCTAAATGCTCAAACACAGGATTGATAAACTTTTGCCTGCCGACAGTACTTAGCACCTCTGAACGCAGTGTCGGCAGTCAATCGCTTTTGTGTTCACACATTAAACGCCTTGTTAAAATACTCCAAACCAGAAGGGGGCAGTAGTGTTGTTTGGCAATGCATATCCGTGCGTATTGCTTATGGTCTACCTTCCAAACTAGCTGTGCTAATGTTGCTATTTTGTAGAACGCCCTTGTTGATACTAGCCAGATGACCACAGGTAGATAACTACATATCAAGATGACGAAGAAAAAATGTAATTCAATCTCCATAATCCCATACTGCCAGTGCCAGCCCATAGCCAAATGTTTAGTTAGCTAACATTAGCATATTCGCTAGATAGCAAAACATAGCTAGCTAGCTAAGGACACTGCACTTGGCAGCTAATTAAGGATGGAAACTAGCTAATCCGTTGTGATTTAATTATAATGTCAATACTAGCTAGCGTGGAGGAAGCATTTAGTGTTGTGTGCATTGCGTCTGTGCACCTAGCTAGCTACCATCCCATAGTCTACATTGCATATGAAGTGTGATTGGCTCATCCATGGATGTATGGACAAAATTAACTTTTTTTGTTGGCTCCCCCATGTGAGAGTTTGTGCTCTCTGATTGGCTCAAAGTCATGTTGTTGGACCGTGGCCACTGAGGAGCATTGGGATTCTACAAGTAGAATCGGTAGGTTTGTCGCTACAGGGTCAACACGTAGCAGGTACCACTTTTTTCATAAGTGTTTATTGAGAGTGAGATTCTCAGTGTGTTTCATTTTCAAGGTTATGATCTTAGTCTAACTGTTATTTTCACACAGCACATCCCGTTGTTGAATTGTTATTGTCACGCTAGACACCCACTTGTCTCTCAAGTGTTTGTATGGCCAATGCCGTCTCTGTCCTGACACAACCCTTTGCACTGCACATGTTACAGCAGCTACATATTCTGCGATACATATTCTGTTGTAAATGCTGAGAGAGCTAGCGAGAATAAGAGCGCAGGTGAATGGAGGGTGTAGGAAGACATAGTTGTGTGGCTGCATCAGCATGGGCACAGTGCACATTAAAGTCAAACTGAGTAGGGTGTCCTATTTCACAGGCTCAGTTATGTGTTTTGTGTTATAACATCAAGACCTTTCTTCACAGCATGTGCTGCAACACAAGGCCTTTCTGTGTGATGTGGTGGCTGGGATAGAACCGAACAGAACAGAGCACAGTGTGAGGGTCAACAGGTTCAGGAATTATGTTGGCTCTTGACCAAAATGTAATGCTCAAATGGGTTATTGACATGAAATTAGAAGACAGGAAGTTCTTGTGTTCTTACTATGTTAAACTTACTGTGTCTAATCAATGTGCATACTGTGTATTCAACCAGACATCCCTATTGGTATTATACTGGTATTGGTATTATATTATATTATATTGGTATTATACTGCCAAATACTGTATTGACCTCCCATTTGTAAAGCATGCATTAGAAATACATTTTGAATGTGCCCTTGAAGTTACAGTACCTTCAGAAAGTATTCACACCCCTTGCTTTTTCCAAATTTTGTTCTGTTACAGCTTGAATTTAAAATGGATTAAATGGAGATTTTGTGCCACTGGCCGACACACAATACCCCATAATGTCAAAGTGGAATTATGATTTTAGTTTTTTTTTTAAACAACTTAAATTGAAAATACAAATCTGAAATGTCTTGAGTCAATTAGTATTCAACCCCGTTGTTATGTCAAGCCTCAATAAGTTCAGGAGTAAACATTTACTTAACAAGTCACATAATAAGTTGCATGGACTCACTCTGTGTGCAATAATAGTGTTTAACATGATTTTTGAATGACCACCTCATCTCTGTACCCCACATATACAATTATTTGTCAGGTCCCTCAGTCAAGCAGTGAATTTCAAATACAGATTAAACGACAAAGACCAGGGAGTTTTTCCAATGCCTCGCAAAAATGGGCACCTATTGGTAGATGGGTATAAATAAATAAAAATTGGACAATGAATATCCCTTTGAGCATAGTGAAGTTATTAATTACACTTTGGATGGTGTACCAATTTCATTTTCAATAAACGTGCAAAGAATTCTAAAAACATGTTTTCACTTTGTGCAGCACAAAAAGTCAGTTTAGGTTCTGCCTGTGCAAGAGTTGAACTATTGTCGACCCTCTGACGTTTGAGCAAATTGCTCATAATTCTGAAGCCAATCTTGTACTAGACCGTCCTCAAAATACCAATGTAATGGGTGGTATGCCCCTCAGTCTCTGTAGTTATCCTGTTATTGGCTGGTGAACTTAATCCAGTAGGTTCATTATTATTAGTGGTTGCAACAGGAGATACAAAGCCTAAAGAGAATTTTATGTCAAAACTTTGAAATGTATTGTTTGCAGGGTGTTGTGTTATTTATTGGTTAGATATTCTTTTCACGAGGATCCAGCACTCTTTAGTAAAAATAAGAAGTATGTATGTTATTGGCCATTATAAATTGTTTTATCCATCTACACACCACTGTGTATTTGACTGCAAGATGTGAAATTGAGGTTGAAATTGAAATGTGAAATTTTGTTGCCTATAATTTAGAGCTGCAATGTGAAGAAGATGAATACACCTTCTTTGGGCTTTCTTTTATTAGACCCCTGCATCGCTAGTTGGATGGAATGGAACTTCAAAACTCGGCCAGTCACTACAAGTTTCTATTCCATCCCATCACTGGCACACTGCCAAAAGCTCATGATAGGGGAAATCTGATATGAGCTTTAATTCAAATGACTCCCCAGGGTCTATGTTATAGTCTGTGTTATATGCAGTCACACATACTCTGTTATGTTCAGTTAAACATATTTTAATCACACATGCTATTTTTAAATGAATATCTGATTTCACACTGTGTTATTATTTTCACACTGTTGCCTCACTGGAGCCCACTGGGCACCCCACACCAACTCATTCTAGTTTCTGCTCCATTCTCTTATTCTCATTCCATGTGAATCGTCAGACCCTTGGCCCTAATTCTCTTTGCACTGGTTGTTGTGTTTGTTTAAAGTCTGGATTGTGTTTGGTCTCCTGTGAGCAGTGGAATAGCAATAGAGGCATGCGAGTCAGTCAGGGATGAGTGAGTCGGGTTAGCGGGCAGTGAGGAGTTAGCAATAGAGACTCATAACAAGGCCTCTGCCCTAACCGCTACTCCCCTCTCTCGCGTCTCTGTATCCCCTCTATCTCTCATTATCACCTTGGCTGTGTACATTTTCTCATTAGCCCTGTAAATATGAGGGAGTTGTCTTGTGTGGTGTCGTTGCCGGCTTGGCTGAAGGAATATTCACACAGCTTGATTGTGCCAAGCCTGCTGCTGGTGGTGGGGCTGACATGGGCTACTAACAGTTCACTCTTATCTCCCATCAGGCCTGCTGAGACAAGGGTCCACAGTTAAACAGTCTACTCTAGTAACCATCCACATAAATCGTACAGCAGGGGTGCTGATCAAGGATCAGTTTTGCCATTTAGATCTTAATTACAGTACATTCGGAAAGTATTCAGACTCCTTCCCCTTTTCCACATTTTGTTATGTTACAGCCTTATTCCGGTTTGTAGACATTTTTGCAAATGTTTAAAACAGACATACCTTATTTATACAAGTATTCAGATTCTTTGCTATGAGACTGGAAATTGAGCTCAGGTGCATCCTGTTTCCATTGATCATCCTTGAGATGTTTATTCAACTTGATTGAGTTGTACAGAATCCACCTGTGGTAAATTCAATTGATTGGACATGATTTGGAAAGGCACACACCTGTCTATATAAGGTCCCACAGTTGACAGTGCATGTCAGAGCAAAAACCAAGCCATGAGGTCGAAAGAATTGTCCGTAGAGCTCCGAGACAGGATTGTGTCGAGGCACAGATCTGGGGAAGGGTATAAAAAAATGTCTGCAGTATTGAAGGTCCCAAAGAACACAATGGCCTCCATAATTCTTAAATGGAAGAAGTTTGGAACCACCAAGACTCTTCCTAGAGCTGGCCGCTTGGCCAAACTGAGCAATCGTGGGAGAAGGGCATTGGTCAGAGGAGTGACCAAGAACCCGATGGTCACTCTGACAGAGCTCCAGAGTCCCTCTGTGGAAAACATTACGGAAGGACAACCATCTCTGCAGCACTCCAGCAATTAGGCCTTTATGGTAGAGTGGCCAGATGGAAGCCACTCCTCAGTAAAAGGCACATGACAGCCCACCTGGTGTTTGCCAAAAGGCACCTTAAGGACTCTCAGACCATGAGAAACAAGATTATCTGGTTTGATGAAACCAAAATTGAACTGTTTGGCCTCACATCTGGAGGAAACCTGGTGGTGGCAGCATCATGCTGTGGGGATGTTTTTCAGCGGCAGGGACTGGGAGACTAGTCAGGATTGAGGGAAAGATGAATGGAGCAAAGAACAGATATAACCTCGATGAAAACTTGCTCCAGAGCGTTCAGGACCTCAGACTGGGGCGAAGGTTCACATTCCAACAGTACAATGACCCTAAGTACACAGCAAAGACAAAATAGGAGTGGCTTCCAACAAGTACCTGAATGTTCATGAATGGCCCTGCCAGAACCTAGACTTGAACCCAATCGAATATCTCTGTAGAGACCTGAAAATAGCTGTGCAGCGACGTTCTCCATCCAACCTGACAGAGCTTGAGCGAATCTGTAGAGAAGAATGGGAGGAACGCCCCAAATACAGGTGTGCCAAGCTTGTAGCGTCATACCCAAGAAGACTTGAGGCTGTAATTGCTGCCAAAGGTGCTTGAACAGTACTGAGTAAAGGGTCTGAATACTTATATAAATGTGATATTTCAGATTTGTTTTTATTGATACATTTTCAAAAATGTAAAAAAATATATGTTTTTGCTTTGTCATTATGGGGTATTGTGTGTTGATTGATGAGGAAAGAAACATTGAAATACATTTAACATAACAAAAGAAAAAAGCCATATCTCAGACTGGCCAATAAAAATAAAAGATTAAGATAGTCAAAAGAGCACAGACACTGGACAGAGTGAACTCTGCCTAGAAGACCAGCATCCATCCATTGAGACTGGTGTTTTGAAGCTAATGAAGCTGCCAGTTGTGGACTTGTGAGGTGTCTGTTTCTCAAACTAGACACTCTAATGTACTTGTCCTCTTGCTCAATTGTGCATCGGGGCCTCCCACTCCTCTTTCTATTCTGGTTAGGGCCAGTTTCCGCTGTTCTGTGAAGGGAGTAGTACACAGCGTTGTACAAGATCTTCAGTTTCTTAGCAATTTCTCACATGGAATAGCCTTAATTTCTCAGAACAAGAATAGACTGACGAGTTTCAGAAGAAATGTCTTTGTTTCTGGACATTTTGAGCCTGTAATCAGACCAACAATGCTGATGCTCTAGATACTCAACTAGTCTAAAGAAGGCCAGTTTTATATAGCTAGTCAGTTAAGAACAAATTCCTATTTTCAATGAGAGCCTAGGAACAGTGGGTTAACTGCCTTGTTCAGTGTGGTTACTAGTCCAACGCGCTAACCAATACGCTACCTGCCATCCCAATTCTTTCTTCTTTAATCAGAACAATAGTTTTCAGCTATGCTAACATAATTGCAAAAGGGTTTTCTAATGATCAATTATAAACTTGGATTAGCTAACACAACATGCCATTGGAACACAGGAGTGATGGTTGCTGATAATGGGCCTCCATACGCCTATGTAGATATTCCATTTAAAATAGTAATTTACAACCTTAACAATGTCTACACTGTATTTCTGATCAATTTGATGTTATTTTAGTGGACAAACAATTAGCTTTTCTTTCAAAAACAAGGACATTTCTTAGTGACCCCAAACTTTTGAAAAGTAGTGTATGTTAGAATCACCTTCGTCAGCGATTACAGCTGTGAGTTTTTTCTTAGGTTATTGTCCTGCTGAAAGGTGAATTCTTGAAGCAGACTGAACCAGGTTTTCCTCTAGGACTTTGCCTGCGCTTAGCTCCATTCCGTTTATTTTTCTATGCTGAAAAACTCCAGAGTCCTTTACAGGCATACAGATAATTATATGTGTGTGGTACAGAGATGAGGTAGTCATTCAAAAATCATGTTAAACAGTATATTATTACAAACAGAGTGAGTCCACTCTATGTCCAAAAAGCAGTGGATGTAACCCCAAACACATACATCACACTGAACAAAGTGCTCTCCAGCTCAGGATCAAAGGCCATGATGATGATGATGATGAATGGCGCATATTACACTTGGCTGGTAGGTAACAGGACCCACCTAGATTGGGATGGTTTTTGTTGTAGATGAGTGGATGGAGAGAGTGTGGAGCATCAGAGCAATGTGGTGTGGTCTGTAGAAGAGCTTAGGGGACTATCTAAAGAAGGTTATTTAACAAGGAGGTATTTGTTTTGATGGGCTGAGGCAAGGTTCAGATTGTATGCTGGAACATTACTGGTGGTGTTTCTGAATCACTACTCCGAGGTAAACGACCCCCCCACTACATGGACCGTTTCTACCCCAGAGTAGATGGCTGTAACATATCTATTTTCATTATCGAATATGCAATCGACCAGTCTGTGACTCTTGTGGTAGTGAACATGTTGGATACGGTTGGAGAAGTCAAAGGAAGCGCAATCTCTGATTGTGTTTCCTCGCAATGAGCGCCATCTGGTGAAAGTGACGTAGAACTACATAGGAGTTTATGTCTCCTCTAGGGAAACCCATCCGTTGCTTTTTTGTGTGTTGCCATGGTTTCACCTGTTACTTCTAACATAATAATAATACATACTTTTTATCAGACACTTTCATCCAACGCGAATTACAGTCATGTGTGCATGCATTTTTCATATGGGTGGCCCTGGGGAACAAACCCACAAAACGGTTGTTACAAGCGCCACGCTCTAGTAACTGAGCCACATAAGTCCTATGTGTGGCTGTAGACCAACTGAGTGCAGTCAATTCCATTGAAATGTTTTTATTACACTGTCAACAATACTACAGTGTTTGTTTGAGAGATGAGACTGCTGTTAAATCGAGCTGTTCAATCATTGCAAAACAAAGTGCATTGAAGAAAACAATCTGAATGTACTGCGGATGTTATCACTCAGCCGGTATAGATCACACTTTTTCAAATCAGATCCACGGCCAGTGGATAATTGGATATCTGGGAGGCTGAGACAGAACATCAGAGATGCTGTCTGCTGAAGCAAAGAGCTTCCCTGGGCCATTCAATCATATCCTACTAAGAGCCACTGGACCTATACCTCCATGACTCAAAATCAATGTTCTGAGGACAAAATGATCACTCGGTTGTACTGTATGCAGTATGAATGATACTCCCTACCGTACCACTAGAGGGTAGTAGTGTCGTCTCGGTGGCAGAGTCAGTGAAGACGTCATATTGGATTGGGTGGTTTGCACCAGCACTTGCCTTATGTCTCGGGTGTAGTTGATGGCTTTGGATGTAGTCAAATTGAACTATATCACTTCTGTGATCACATTTGAACAAGAAAGCTGTTAAAGTTAAATATGCAATTTGCATTAAGCAAACTTCAGGACCCTGTTCAATTGGAATAACTTATGATTCTGCAGTACTGACTGACGGGCAGAGAGGCCATGAAGGCCCTGACTGCAGATTGATTGGCGTCTTTAAGTGACTCAGCCACTCTATTTCAGGGTTCCCAATCAACTGTCTCATGTGATGTGTGAGGCCAGGAGATCTACTGGTGATTTCCATCATAGATCAGCATTACTTGCGCCAGTCAGTCAGTCAGGGGCAATCAAACCATGATGAGATCTGATCTACCAGTGGCATTCTGTGAACCCCTGCCCTGCCCAAATCAGGAGAAGTGAGCCATCCACCATCCCATAGCTCTCTCTCTCTGTGCTCCGTATCGATCCCAGTTTGGGCTGAGTTCATTCTGTCCTCGATGCCCTGTCATTAATCTCCGTCCCCTCCCTGGTTCGTCCCCCGCTGACCCCCTGTCTCAGTCCGGAGGGGCCAGCTGGGTGGGATGGTGTTAGCTGGAGTGAATGCAGGCAGGCGCAGGCAGCCGGCGAGGCTTGTGACCGACCCAACAGGCTTTCACATAACTAGCAGTGTATAGGCCGGGGCGCGAGGGGGGTAACAGAATCCCAACGTGATGTGCTGGGCCGCTTAGAGGGGTAAATATAGCAGCACGGAGAGCAGCAACGTTACTGCAGGGCTGGAGCTGAGGCCCACGCTGCCTCTCTGTCTGACCGTCCCTCTCTCACTGCCCCTCGCCCTTCTGGAAGAGCTCAGAAGGATAGAGAGAGCACTGCTGCGATCACAATATCAATCTCCTAGCTTGCCCCATTATAAATACATTGCAGTAGGGTTACTGGCCAAATGGCAGGATGTATCACGTTGCGCATCATGAGGCATGGAGCATCTGTTGGCACGTCTTTTCTCTGCACACAATGCACTTATTCCATTTCAAGTACAATACCATTTCCCCATGAATAGAAGTGCTGTGGTAGAATGTATTTTCCACATTTCATGTAGTTGGGATGGATGGGGGGGTTCCCAGTAAGGCTGTATAGTATATAGTGTGACTAAACAGACCATATATAACCGTCCTGGGGACTGACTGACCTGCCCTTGGGAGAGTAAATGTCTCCACTCTGAGTGGGGCTTGAACTGCAGCCACCCTGCATCTCGCCCTGCAGTGCGTCAGCGGGCTATACTAGTCCAGTATCAGAACAAAGGCCATGACTGCAGATTGATTGGGGCTCTTTAAGTCCAAACCATGATGATGATGCAAATGTTTATTATTACCACGCGCTGGTATGATTACCCTTCCTTTTATGGGGCCGTTAAATGTGTTGATAAGTGATCGTCTTACATCAGGGTGTCATATAATAGGCCTCATGCTTTCCCATGTGCCATTTTGTTGTGGTTAAGAAAGCTAGTTTGCCCTCTGATATTGTCTGGCAGAAAGACAAAATAAAGTGTTTTGCCAAGATGTTGTTTTGGGAAATAGATCCAGGAGTTTCCAGGTGTGACATGTCACTATAGTTACCTCTGTCTCATTATCAGACACTTTGAAGGGACTTTATGAGCTCTGCATTCAGCCTGGCTTGGTAAACAGCAGTCTCCTCTATGGTGACTGCATCTTCAAAGTGCCACTCTGTGGTAATGGTAACCTTTGTTATCTGCTTTTACACCGATCAAGTGAACAGAAAACGATAGCAGTTTGCTTTGTAGATCAACGCAATGTCGTCGTAGCCTCAGGTTGTTTAAAAAAAAAATGTCATATCTTTCCCAATATGTCCCTCATACCATCATGGCCGCTTAATCATCCCCAGCTGCCTATTGGCTCATTCATCCCCCCTGTAACTATTTCCCAGGTCGTGGCTGTAAATGAGAATGTGTTCTCAGTCAACTTACCTGGTAAAATAAGGGTTCCATTTTGATATGATAGACCTATTACAACTGATCAGTTGTTGGGGTGTAATCGTTATATCTCACGTTTATTCGTCCTTTATTACTGGGAGTTTTTGTATAAATCGTCTATGAAGTCATGTCAAATCTCAAAATATCTAGCCATCTTTGATCGTTATTAATAGGGAATATGAGAATATTACCTTTGCATTCAACCTCAAGAGACACTTGCTTACATTTGTATATTAGCCTAACTACGACATTATTGTTGTATTTTGATATACTTGTAATTACAGTAGCTAATTGTATTACATCTCCAAATGGTAGACATTATGCTATTTAGAATACCAATATGCTAAAGTTGTATCAATTACAGCTGTGTGCAGCAGTGTTGAATACCAATTTCTCCCCATCTGACACAAATCACATCCTTTCCACATCGTTCCATCTCAAGTATTACTTGGTAATAATCCTCACGCTAAGAAAAATAGTGTGTTATGTGCTCCCCCTTGGAAGTTTCAAGTAACCTTTTAACTTGAGATCTTGTAACTGAAATCGAGTGCAGATGTTGGAAAAGACCTTACTAATCTCCTTGTAAAAATTCAGTGGACCCCAAGCTGGTGTTAAGTTATACAGAGTGACCGTGTCATTCCAATCAATATCAGGAATTCCTTCGATGTTTCCTTGGGGTCAGAGAGCATTCCTTTTGTAGATATGGGCTAGAATACTACACCAGCTTCCCAAATGGTCATTCAATTCAATCATGAAATTCTGGACCTTTGACTTTGAAAAACTTACCATACTATGCCAGGAACGAAGTTTCATTGTGATCTTATTATACAATTGAACATCATAGCGTAAGCACATTTTATTGTCATTCTTAGATATAATCCCAAATGTTCATTGTTCATTGTTCATTGTGATTATATTCAACACAAGGTCATCATCGACAATCGGAATCCAATGCATAATTAGCATTGAACTAAAATCCAAAATACACAAGAACACAGCATCTTTCTCCGTCATTATTCAGCAAAGACTGCAAGATCTTTGGTGGCTGTGATGAAAATAGGAAATTCAACAATATGTACAAATATCAAATCTACACAAATGAGTCTATGTTAAGCAATGCTAAAAACCACTGTAAATGATTCTCCGTAATGGACAATTAAATGTACCTGCAATACACAAAATAAAACCGTTAATGTTCCTCTACAGAGGGTAGTGCGTACGGCCCAGTACATCACCGGGGCCAAGCTTCCTGCCATCCAGGACCTCTATACCAGGCAGTGTCAGAGGAAGGCCCTACAAATTGTCAAAGACTCCAGCCACCCCAGCCATAGACTGTTCTCTCTGCTACCACACAGCAAGCGGTACCAGAGCGCCAAGTCTAGGTCCAAGAGGCTTCTAAACAGCTTCTACCCCAAAGCCATAAGACTACTGAACATCTAATCAAATGGCTACCCAGACTATTTGCATTGCCCCCCCCCCCCCCCTCTTCTACTCTGCTGCTACTCTCTGTTTATTATCTATGCATAGTCACTTTAATAACTCTACCTACATGTACATATTACCTCAATTACCTCGATTAACCAGTGCCCCCTCACGTTGACTCTGTACCGGTACCCCCCTGTACATAGCCTCTCTATTGTTATTTTACTGCTGCTCTTGAAGTATTTATTACGTTTATTTTTCGGTATTTTTCTTCAGACTGCATTGTTGGTAAAGGGCTTGTAAGTAAGCATTTCACTGTAAGGTCTACAACCTATTGTATTTGGCGCATGTGACAAATAACATTTGATTTGATTTAATGTTAACATTTGAACAGGAACCCATTTAGCTTTGCATTGCTGTAAACTGTCAATCAACTCAGGACTCAATATATCAATTTGCAATGCTAATCTATACATCTCCAAAGCCCAGTCTTTCAGTCCCTCACCTATTTCCTCAATCAAGCCGCTAGATGGTTGCTCACTCTATCAATGGCTAACACAGCCTGTCCTTTCTCAATTAGGCCTGTTCAACACTTTGACAACAGCCACAAGCCTATGGATCGTTGTGCTTATAGATCTCTAATCTGTGTGGTACCTCACCGCCAGCCTTGTCACAGATGCTCAGTGACCTTTGGTGACCTTAGAAAAGACCGTTCTGCAATCCCCCTGGTTTGGTTGTGTGTTCATTCTGCTGCTCTCCTGTTGTCTCTTCCTATAGATAAGAGTGACTAATACTAATCACAGGCTGTCTAGACAGGTATGCATGGCTCTCTGTGGGATCCATCATGGCTGCCACTGCTGAGTCACACGTGTTATGGCTTCACTCTTTTTATAGGTGTCTCCGGGATTCTCTAGATAAACACACTCCAACCAGACAATGCCTAGGTGGTCACTGACTCACTGCGGTCGTGATCTGAATCCCGCCATGTCGGCCGTCGCTAACTTATTTGCATGCTCATTGATGTCATCGATTAAGTTTCTGTGAAAAACTCTCTTGTTTGTTTTTTTACAGTGTTGGCTAGCTCCCGGTGTGTCTGAATGAATATGCATTAAAACCAAGCACTCAGGTGTGGAGGACGGCTGGCATTTGACATGGAGACTGTGGAGAGTAGCACTCAGAAGTTGGGCTCTGAGTGATGAGGGATGGGAGGGATCCTGACACTTTGAGTCAGCCCTTATTCAGTGTGCACTGCATGTCGTGATGCGCCCGCTGCACGTTTCATCACTGTCGCACAGAGAATGCCACAGCTCGGCGAAGGGGGAGAAGGAGCGACGCCCACAGTAAAATACACCGTCTTCAGCCGTCTTCTCCACAGTACAATACTGCACTTTCACCCCCAGGTTATGATTGCTTCCCTCGGTGCATAAAGCAAGTGTGATTTATGTTCCCATGTTCAGTTGGTCACCTTGAAACGAGCATTCAAGAAGTCCTCTGATAGGGAATGAATTTTTCCATAATCCTGCCTCTGGAAAGTTTCACTCGTACCTCTTTTCTTGGATTTGAACAGTGATTTTTGCACACTTTTACGATTTCATTCATTATGATTCCAGTTTTTGAAGGTTGTTTCTCATGAAGGCTTTTTTCACGATTGCGCTGTAGGTTTTGAAGGATTCATGCTTGGACTAGTGGATGATGGAAATCACGCCTGGGGAAAGTGTGAATCCTGCAATGAGAAAAGCATACAGCCGACACTACCTGCTGTGTCCTTTCCCATCAAACAACGCAGGCACGCACACACACACACATCTGGAGGATGTATTGATGACACCCCAGCCTCAGGCACAGGGAGTTTTTCAGGCCTTAGTGTTCCCCTGCGGAGAGCCCTCTGTGAGCGCACGCAGACATTATGGTCACTAGGACACCTAAAGGACAATGGCCAGGTGCCAGTGAGTCTGCGAGGCGCCTGACTCATCCCCCCCCACTGACAGGCGCAGAGGGCATCATGACGCACACACACACACAAACACACACACACACACCACAGCCTCGCTGCCCCGCTCAGTTATGCGCTGCTCCCAGAGCGCCACTGCTAAATATTATGAAGGGTTGCTTGGAAGAGGCCAGCACAACCATCCTCTGAATTACGGGTGGACATTAAAATAGGAGCTTTAAAAATCTCCGCCCGCAAGTCACTTCCATATATGTGAAAACCGAAACCTCTCCCCCGATCTGGATTTATCATTGCCCCATCGCTGAGGTGCTACTAGCCCCATAAGGAGATGTACAACACCCATGGAACCCTGTCCTGTACGGGATCAGTTACACTGTCAATCCCCTGGGCACTGCATGATCAAAGGCAGGCGATGGAGCACCAGTCCCCGTCTGCCCCATCCTCTGCCTAATAAAGCCGTCAGGGGAAGACAATCCAGAGATTTCTGTTCATCAACACTCCTGTCAGCTGACAAATAAATAAGAATCAAGGGCAAGGCAGAAGGCATAAAATGCAGTGTACATAGGGCGAGCCTCAATGGCAAGTATCATCAACTAGATTCAGCCGTAAAAGAAAAAAGATGGGGGGGTGGTCAGGGGGCGGAACATAATTACAAATAATTTGTGGACTGCATATTGACCGCAAGAAGACCAAACAGATATCATATTTGACTGACACATAATCATTTCAAACCTTGCTTGAAATCATATACTATCACATACTGTATATCTTTATGCGTGGGAAAACATTGGAACAGATTTCCAAAATGTAAATGACATGGAGCCGATTTGCTGGTGTTTTTACAGTCCTTTATGTCCAACAATTAAAAATTTTAAAAGAATAACAATGTATTTATTTTTTGCTCAGAAAACTTAAGGGTCCAAATCAAATCACCCCGCTGCCAGTTGGGGAACCCTGCTCTATTGGAGTCTACCTGGCCTGTTCCACATAGTTACCGGGGCCAGTAAAGCTTAGTGAGGAATGGAGAACAGGGAGGAGACAGAGATCACTGGACAGGTTCTGTGCGATATCTGATTCTATTGGGGTGAGTTGTGTGGAACACCGGACTGTTCGCATCCAAGAAGGAGTGGCTGAATCTACAGTCCCGATCTGTCGATCTGTCACAAACTCCTCATGAAACGCTTGTTAAACACCCCATTCCCACACCAGACCTACAATTTTCCTACAATTTCCTGTCCTCTTCCAGACTGCTTTACTGAACTTTTTCATTACCAGCAGACAGTCCCAAGTATCTCCTACCAGGACTTCCTGTATTAATTCCTCTGCTTGCTTGCCCTTCCTCCTCCAGCCATATCTAATTTCAGCCCTTATCAAACCTTAATAATGCCGGAGGATAGATTCTCTTGGGAGCCACAAACAAATCGTCCGTATCTCCCGCGTTTGATGTGCATGTGTGATTTATCAGGTGGAAGTTTCTCTCTCTGGAACTAATGGTTGCATCTGGTTCACTGGACTGAGACTGCGCTCCAAATGGCAATCTATTCCCTGCATAGTGCACTACCTTTGAGTGCCATTAGGAACGGGCCAGGGTTCTCTCTCTATGGATTCCTCACCTGCGTTTATAGCCAGCTTTATGGTATCCGGCACTCTGAAGCTGCTTATGGAATCCACGCTAGTACAGTAATGTTGGGTGTTGGAGTTTGTGGGGGGGTCAAGTGCGAGTGTTCATTCACGAAAGGGGGTTGGGGGAGAAGGTGATATAGGGGGGGTGCTGTGGGATTATTTTTTATGATACTCTTTGAAGAAGGAGGGTTTCAGATGTTTTCTGAAAGATGGGCAGGGGCTCTGCTGTCCCAGCTTCAGGGGGAAGCTGGACTGAGAAGAGCTTGGACTGAGCGTAGTGGGAGCTGCCCTCCCATAGGGGTGGGAGGGCCAAGAGACCAGGGGTGGTTGGGTGTAGAGTTTGAAGACGTTCCTCTTGCTGCCCCATAGGCAAGTACCATGGTCTTGTAGTGGATGTGAGCTTCGACTGGAAGCCAGTGGAGTGTGCAGAAGAGCAGGGTGACAATGGGGAACTTGGGAAGGTTGAACACCAGGTTGTGTGCCGCTTACTGTGTGAGGTAGGGTCGTACTCTATGGATGTTGTAGACCAGTGGTGAGCGGTCGGCAGGGGGGGCTCAGGGTCCCCCTGCCCCCAACAACAAATATTTTTTAAAGAACTCCTGAATGTTATAATAGTAGAATGCACAATATCCACTAGCCCATCTCAGCTAACTTTTTAAAAACTTTTTTTAGCCAATAGATATTGTTGTAATTTTTTGGTCACTCAAATATCACATGAATACACATTAAAAATGGCAAAATGTATAGAATTGCAAGGAAATGTGCTTTAAAACTGCAAAATGTTCTTTGCACCCAATGAGAAAATGTTTAGAATTGCTTTAAACCTGCAAAATACTCTCCACCAACAAGAGAGGTGTGAACAGTTTGGGTCAATAACAGTGCTTGTGCCCATAGAAATATGGGCACATATTTACTCGGGTCCCCAGTAAAAAGTGTTGTAGAGCAATAACTAACACAATAGAGTGTCAGACAGTAAAAAAGGACATGGCTGCCATTTGTTTTAGAAGGGATCAATGTCAGAGTATGCCCATACTAGCCTCTCCTTGGAGCTGAGCTGGCCACACTGAGCCCATCTCTCTCTGCCACTACTTCTATTTGCCTCTAATGGCTCTCTCTTTTTCTCTCTGTCTGTTGGTCTCTCGTCTACCTCCCCTTCTTTCTCTGTCTCTGCCTCTCTCTCTAACTCTCTCTCTTTCCACCCTCCCATCTATCTCCCTTCACTTTCTCCTATGTCTACTGACACAGTGCCCAATGAGCGGATGCCATGCACTAGGGGCTGGCAGCATTCCCTATCCTGCCCATGCCTGAGAAACGGGCCGCAGCCTGGCAGGCCCTGTGTTCCCTTCATCAGGGGGTAATGAGGATCTGTGGTAGAGCATGTGTAGAGGGGAGCGTGAACGGTGGGTTCTGGTCACTACACACACACACACAAAAGAAGGACAAATCCACAATAGGAAACACACATGCTATGTGGCTCTCCCACCTATCAATACCAGTGGTGGAGACCTGAAGGTTGTTCAACACAGGGAGCTACTGGAGAACTATTGGGTTGCTAGAAGCCATTTATGTAACATTGGCTGCTAGTCTTCTATCTTCACACCGTGGTGGAGGAGATGCACCCTGAGGAATAAAACAATGTGTGCAAAATAATGATCAATGCATTAGCTGTCCTCTCCCCTCCTCGTTCCTGCGGTAGCACTGGATGAGAAATAGTTGTAAAGATCTTCATGTTTATATAATCCCATATGAGTTGTTGAGAATTAAAGACGGGATGTCGGATTTGGGAGCCTACATTATCTGTAAAGACAGACTATCTTTGCATATCCCCTCTTTGACTTTGACGCTGTCTCTGGTGAGGCTGAGTTTGCACTGCATAGTGCTGCGTTATAGGAGCGAGTAACAATGCTTGCTAATTGTGCTTTCCAAGCACATATTTCATCTTCTGCTCGCAATCCCTCGTTTTTCTCTATCTCTCTTCATTCGGCCTCACTTAATGCTGTAAAAAAAGCTTCTCTATTAGCTTAATTTAAAACCAGGAGAGAGAGAGAGAAAATATTAGAGGTTTTTATCTCTCATAAATCCAGTGTGGCGTTACTCTCAATAGACACTATAACATTTGCATGAAGGATAGGGGCCCCTGTAGCCCGGTCTAGCTGATGCGTAGCCTAGTGGGGCTCAGTCAATGCGATCTGTTATTCCTCCCCCCTCACTCTCCTTTGTCACTGTAATGCAAGGGTCTAATGGCCTAATGCACCACAGGTCCACAGAACGGTATTCGCTGCAAGGTTGTGAACTCTACCCAGCCGATGATGTCATGCCTTGCAGATGATTTGCAAGATTATGCTGGGGTTGTGGGTGATGACAGTTCATTCTGTAGCTATGCTGCACTTGTTGCCCCCTGCCCTTCCACAATAGGCTCCGGTGTCTGTGTGGGGTTTGGAGAGGAGCACAGCTGCACCCCTCCCCAGCATATCCCAGGCAAATGCTGCATTACATCCGTAAACGTTTCGGGAGACAAGAATCTTGGCTAAGTGAACTTTTCAGATGCCTCCGATTGCATGGAGGATCAGGAAGGAAATTCTTTGTCTCAATGAACAGACAAGAGGCAGCTAGGCAGCCAGTCAAGGCCAGGAGCTTGTTGGAGCAAAGAAGACCAATGCTGCCCATATCCTGCTAGCCAGGTTCCTAGGCCCATGGCACGGCTTCAGCGGGGGATCCAACCCAGACCTATAATGACAGGTGGACTTGATGCTGTTTATCTACTGACCAAGCTGCTAATCTCCTCACGTCTCCTGGGACACAAAGCATGTCTCCTGTCAGTCAGTTTCAGAAGTCAGGCTGCAGCTGGGGCTTGGGCTGCAGAAAGCCAGAGAGGACGAAGCTAGCTACAGGAGATAGATGGCCATGCTAGCTGTTGTCATCAGCAGGCTGCATGCACGGCAAGCAATCCAACCCCTGTGAGATTGCAGAGCTGTAATAGAAGTCCATTTCTGAAGTCATTGGATTCGTTAGATGGTGCTGGACTGTGTAAACCCTTGCATTATTTATGCACCCTATTACTCATGAGGTACGAGCATATGGGATGTAAACATGTGCTGCATAGATGTGCCATTCAGAAAACGAGAGCCAGGATTGGAATTTTGAAATTGGACACCATCACCTCCGGACTCGTAATGTTGTATTATTCAGTATGGAGATATTCTACTGTAATGGTGTCTCCCCTTGGATTTGACCTGAACATTGAAACAATGTGTGTGGGAGAGTAGGACCATGGGAGGGCTCCAAATCAACAGCCTGAAAACACGATTTATTTCATATCGAAGCCCATGTTGACAACAGCTTGCATATAATAAAAATGTTGGTCAATGTCGGAGGTGACTTTCTGTTTTGTGTCTTAATAATTATGAAACATAAGTGTTGACCGGAAAGGAAGGCCCTTGGCTTAGTCAGCTAGCGCTGCTTCCCCTTATTACAGATGTCTTGCTAATAAATCCATAGCAGTATGCCCGGAGGGGGATTCTGTGGTTTGGAGAATACTTTTTTCAACAAGAGGCTAATCATAGATTATCACACCCCAAATTCCCCGAGGGTCTTCATATCTCCCCACCTATAACTATTGAATTTGTTCAATTTCGGTTGAGTTGATTTAGGCAATCAGACAACCCATCTGTTCCTCATATGCCAGAGGTACTGTTGTCTTCTGTTGTCTTCTCCTTCAGCCCTGAAGCTACGAATGAGGCTGAAGAGAGACTTAATTCAAGAGACTTTTGAAGGACAAGTGTCTCCCTTAAAAAATATTGCCTATGCCACAAGGTGCCACGAAAAGTAGAAAGTAAAACAATTTGTTGGCTCAGCCAACCATAAAAAAAGTTTCAGCATTTTAATTCCTTTCCCTTGTGTGTATTTATTGCTAAGCCTTCGTCGGAACCTGGTCACGGAGTAGGTTTTAATTGGTTCATTTTAATTTAATCTGAAACTTGCTGCTTGTCTTGTTTTCCCGACATACATTTTACAGCGAAGAACATTGTTACAGCCATATGGGACAGGGACCTAACTTTACATAGCCCATTCTGTTTACAGTTCAATGGTAAGGCTTTGGAGAGATAAATAATGTCGTAGTACGTCTCCATCTGATGCCATGGAGAGATTAATAATGTCGTAGTACGTCTCCATCTGATGCCATGGAGAGATTAATAATGTCGTAGTACGTCTCCATCTGATGCCATGGAGAGATTAATAATGTCGTAGTACGTCTCCATCTGATGCCATGGAGAGATTAATAATGTCGTAGTACGTCTCCATCTGATGCCATGGAGAGATTAATAATGTCGTAGTACGTCTCCATCTGATGCCATGGAGAGATTAATAATGTCGTAGTACGCCTCCATCTGATGCCATGGAGAGATTAATAATGTCGTAGTACGTCTCCATCTGATGCCATGGAGAGATTAATAATGTCGTAGTACGTCTCCATCTGATGCCATGGAGAGATTAATAATGTCGTAGTACGTCTCCATCTGGTGCCATGGAGAGATTAATAATGTCGTAGTACGTCTCCATCTGGTGCCATGGAGAGATTAATAATGTCCTAGTACGTTTCCATCTGATGCCATGGAGAGATAAATAATGTCCTAGTACGTCTCCATCTGATGCCATGGAGAGATTAATAATATCCTAGTACATCTCCATCTGATGCCATGGAGAGATTAATAATGTCCTAGTACGTCTCCATCTGATGCCACGGAGAGATTAATAATGTCGTAGTACGTCTCCATCTGGTGCCACGGAGAGATTAATAATGTCGTAGTACATCTCCATCTGATGCCATGGAGATATTACATGATGGGGATGAGACAACACAGGGCTCGAAACAACAGGCTAACATGGCTCTCTGCAATTGGACTTTTAGACTAGTTAACTGATATACTGCATACGGTTTTCTTTAATGGAAGCTCCTCTAATGTCACACACATATGGTGTGGTGTACGGCAGGGAAGTTCTCTAGGCCCACTTGTTTCTATTTTTTACCAACGACCTGCCATTGGCATTGAACAAAGCCTGTGTGTCCATGTAAGCTGATGACTCAACCATATACGTGTCAGCAACCACAGATAATGAAGTCACTGAAACCCTTAACAAGGAGTTGCATTCAGTTTTGGAATGGGTGGCCAGTAATAAACTGGTCCTGAACATCTCCCAAACTAAGGGCATTGTATTCGGTGCAAATCATTCCTTAAGTTCTAGACCTCAGCTGGATCTGGTCATGAATGATGTGGCTGTTGAACAAGTTGAGGAGACTAAATGACTTGGTGTTACCTTAGATTGTAAACGGTCATGGTCAAAACATATGGATTCACTTATTGTCCAGTCATGTAGTCAAATGCTGCAAAGAAATACTTAACTAAGACCTAACTAGGTCTTTCTTGCAGCATTTGACTACATGACTGGACAATAATCAGGATAGGATAAAACTAGAGCCTACAGGACTTGAGCATGCAGCAATGGGGTGTAAAAAATATTATGCAGGTCTGATAGCATGTGTATTATGGACAGACCTGCAGCTGGCCCAGAACAGAGCGGCACGTCTTGCTCTACATTGTAATCAGAGGGCTGATATAAATACTATGCAAGCCAGTCTCTCTTGGCTAAGAGTTGAGACTGACTGCATCACATCTTACATTAATATGTTGAAAATTCCAAATGGTTTGCATAGCCTACTTTGTGTGAGTTTTGAAATTCTTTCTGAATATTGTCCTCTGGTTACATTTATTTATTTATCAAATATTTATATGTAAATAATATTTATAAGTATGATATATTATATTTGGTCCATTTTGTTTGAGTAATTTAGTCAAATTTACTACTGTTGAAATATTCTAGTTTTTTGTTGTTGTGCTGTGTGTTTTGATAGTGAGTGTCTTTACACAATGGAAGACAACATTAGTGTAATTCCTATTGACATGAATGTAGTGTCATATTAAAGAAGAGGTTATGCTTTTTAAAAGTAAGTAAACTTGTAATTGTAATTTGTTCTTTGTTTTTGAGCTATGTCTGTTTGTTTGAAATGTGTGAGAAAATTAGCTTTATCTTGAAAATTTTCAGTAATCTACAGCAGCATTCTAGAATTATTTTGGTGTCTAAAGGGTTTATAAACAGAACAAGAGTAGTGTATTTATCTACGAGACTTAACTCTTTGACGCGCAAAAAACCGGTGTGATCGTTCTGCAGTGGTCCCTGCAGCGTACGCTCAAACCGGTGTGATCGTTCTGCAGTGGTCCCTGCAGCGTATTCTCAAACCGATCATTTTGCAGTGGTCTCTGCAGCGTACGCTCAAACCGGTGTGATTATTCTGCAGTTGTCCCTGCAGCGTACGCTCAAACCGGTGTGATCGTTCTACAGTGGTCCCTGCAGCATACGCTAAAACCGGTGTGATCGTTCTACAGTGGTTCCTGCAGCGTATGCTAAAACCGATCATTCTGCCGTGGTCCCTGCAGCGTAGGCTCAAACCGGTGTGATCATTCTACAGTGGTCCCTGCAGCGTACGCTCAAACTGGTGTGATCATTCTACAGTGGTCCCTGCAGCGTACGCTCAAACCGGTGTGATCATTCTGCAGTGGTCCCTGCGGCGTACGCTCAAACCGGTGTGATCATTCTGCAGTGGTCCCTGCGGCGTACGCTCAAACCGGTGTGATCATTCTGCAGTGGTCCCTGCTCCCTGCAGCGTATGCTCAAACCGGTGTGATCGTTCTGCAGTGGTCCCTGCAGCGTACGCTCAAACCGGTGTGATCATTCTACATTTGTCCCTGCAGCGTACGCTCAAACCGGTGTGATCGTTCTGCAGTGGTCCCTGCAGCGTACGCTCAAACCGGTGTGATCGTTCTGCAGTGGTCCCTGCAGCGCACACTCAAACCGGTGTGATCATTCTACAGTGGTCCCTGCAGCGTATGCTCAAACTGATCATTTTGCAGTGGTCCCTGCAGCGTACGCTCAAACCGATGTGATTATTCTGCAGTGGTCCCTGCAGCGTACGCTCAAACCGGCGTGATTGGAACACGTATTTAAAACGTCCAGTTTCGATTGATGCAACAGTCAGCGTTTGAGCTGGCCACGCTGTTTTTTTTAACAGAAACATTTTGCACAAACACAGCCCTTACAAATGTATGTCCTGAATGTGACCAGTTTATTTTCGTGGAGAGGTGGGGGGGATTTCATGACGCCTGATCCGGCCTTTGAATTAGTGAATAGAGCAGCACAGTGTTTCTTCCTATCCAAACAATGTACCACATCATTTGAAACCAGTGTTGCTGCGAGCGCCAGAGGAACTATCGCTAATCACTTCAAGTCGTTTCTGAACATTGATCAGCACATTTACACAATCAAATCTCAATTTCCATGCACTGCCCAGTTTATGATTGCCATTGTAGAATGCAATAGCATGGTTAAATTCTTCGATATAGGGGGCACTCTTTTAATTTTTGGATAAAAAAACGTTCCCGTTTTAAACAAGATATTTTGTCACGAAAAGATGCTCGACTATACATATAATTGACAGCTTTGGAAAGAAAACACTCTGACGTTTCCAAAACTGAAAAGATATTATCTGTGAGTGCCACAGAACTTATGCTACAGGTGAAACCAAGATAAAATTTCAAACAGGAAATGGCCCAGATTCTGAAGGCGCTGTGTTCTAATGTCTCCTTATATGGCTGTGAATGCGCCAGGAATGAGCCTACACTTTCTGCAGTTTCACCAAGGTGTCTGCAGCATTGTGACGTATTTGTAGGGATATCATTGGAAGATTGACCATAAGAGACTACATTTACCAGGTGTCCGCTTGGTGTCCTCCATCGAAATTATTGCGCAATCTCCAGCTGCGTCCACTTTTCCATTCGGTTCAGAGGAGAAAGGCAACTGCCACGAATGATTTATCATCGAATAGATATGTGAAAAACACCTTGAGGATTGATTCTAAACAACGTTTGCCATGTTTCTGTCGATATTATGGAGTTAATTTGGAAAAAAGTTTGGCGTTGTAATGACTGAATTTTCGGGGTTTTTTCTTAGCCAAACGTGATGAACACAATGGAGCGATTTCTCCTACACAAATAATATTTTTGGAAAAACAACATTTGCTATCTAACTGAGAGTCTCCTCATTGAAAACATCCGAAGTTCTTCAAAGGTAAATGATTTTATTTGAATGCTTTTCTTGTTTTTGTGAAAATGTTGCCTGTTGAATGCTAGGCTAATGCTATGCTAGCTATCAATACCTCTTACACAAATGCTTGTGTAGCGATGGTTGAAAAGCATATTTTGAAAATCTGAGATGACAGTGTTGTTAACAAAAGGCTAAGCTTGTGAGTGAATATATTTCTTTCATTTCATTTGCGATTTTCATGAATAGTTAACGTTGCGTTATGCTAATGAGCTTGAGGCTATGATTACGCTCCTGGATACGGGATTGCTCGACGCTAAAGGTTAAGGTTTCTCATTGATTTCTGTTCTAGCTCCTAATGCTCCTTGTGCAGAGTCCTCCTGGCATGTTTCTATTACACGTCCATTCTAACCAGATAAGTACCTGGACGCGAGTCATGGTGTCTCGTTGTCATGGAGCTCCGTTGACAAGAGTTTTCATGGCAGGGTAAGGAGGTACAGTAGAAGCTAAATTGAACGTGTCACATATGATCATGGGATCCCTCCTTTCCACTGCCTCTGCCTCCCTCAGCCCTCATAGCATTCCATGGAATGGGATCTGCCATTGCTCCTTCCCCGTGGCATTCCTGGGCAGTGGTGTCATGCCCCGTGGCATGCCCAGGTCCAGAGACCCTGGAGAGAGGACACCGCTGGGCCCTGACGATGAGAACGGAGGAACGTGCAGGGTCGTATTGGAAAGGACAAGGCGAGGAAGGACAGCTGTTGAACCCAATGACCGCTACTTGAGGAGAAGGAACCCAGAGCCCTGCCTTCAGGCTGTGTTAACCCACTGTGATGAAGGCCCTGTACTAAAGACATTTGGTTCTGACCGGAGGGCTTATTCTGAGAGCATCTCTGAGAGCATCTCAGTACTCTGAAATGAAGAAATGATCCCCTCATCCTCGCTGTGCTTCGTTCCATATCCCATGTCTTTTAAATGGGACTGGAATGGAGTTTGGGCCTGCACATGTGTGCTTAATTGTGCACGTGTGTGTGTGGGACCCAGGCCGTAGTTAGAGACCCAGCTGACTGCCCCCCTGTTCCACAGTGACGTCCCTCTGCTGCCATCCTCACAGCTGGAGAAGCTCTGTGACAGGGGCAGCTGCCTGCCTCCCCTCTCTCCCCTTGGGCTAATTGTACCACAATACAACCCACAACAGCCCATGGTCCAATCAACACCTCCTTCCAGCTTTCTTATTAGAACAAGGCTACTTTCCCTCCAGTCTCCAGTGAGTCTCTACGGCTCTCCACTGCTAGCAGGACCACCGCCCTTCTCCCAAGGTACGACCACTGCGCCAAAGCATTTACCACTTCCGGCCCTGTCACTTGCTTGGAGAACCACCACACACTTATGCATACACACGTGATATCACACACACACACACGGCCCGTGAGTGATCACTTACAGCGGGCCTGTGTATAGCACTGCGGCCATACGGTTTATATAGTAGCATCTCCTCAGTACATCAGTACATCTCTACTCCTCAGAAGGCTGACTGGCTGACCTTTCCACCCCCACATCATTAATCTCCTCTGGTCACACACAGGGGAACATGCTACAATGCCGTGTGGAAATGTTGCTCTAGCAGTTTCTTAAACATGTGCTGATGGCCATCCTTTTCCTTGGTTTGTGTTTATAGCTGGATGTCCAGTGGCTGTCCACACTCTCCGAGGAGGAAATGGGCTGCTCCAAGTAATTGCGAGTAATTACATGAGTCTTATTAGGTACTGCCATTGAAGCCAACATTAATTTGGGTCACTAATGGGACAGACTAACTATTTTGTTATGCAGACTCTCTTGTGCTCTTATTGCTGTCTCGCTCCCTTGCTCTTTCAATCTCTTGCTCTCTCGCTCTCTGTATTTCTCTCTCTATCTCTCTCACACACACGAGTATGCGCGCGCACACACACACGCACACTTTTTGAAATGCCAGTCCATGAACTCTAAGACCTTTGAAAGTTTCACCTCTTGATTGAGAGCTATAAAGCTGGTAGAATGCAGCCTTGCCCTCACTTTACTTCATCAAAAGATGAAGATGGCAATGAAAAGACAAAATAATAAGTTAACAATTTAAGACATTCAAACAAGGACAGGGTTCAAACTCAAATGGTGTTATATCTGTGTGTGTGTGTGTGCGAGTGCGTGAGGGTAGTCTATAGCTCCATGTCGGACTGTTAAGATAGAGGACCCGGCAGCCTAGTTGGTGTGAAGCAGCAACAGTTGAGACGAGCACCAGACGAGTCAGAGGTTCAGCTGCAAAAATGGCGGAATGTATTTTACAGCAGCCAGGTGTTGAGAGAAGACTAGATCCAGAGTTACTAAATATACAAATGATTAAAAATATAAAACCTTGGGACTCCCGAATGGCGTCGTGGTCTAAGGCACTGTGCCTCAGTGCTAGCTGTGCCACTAGAGATTCTTGTTCGAATCCAGGCTCTGTCGCAACCGGCCGCGACCGGAAGACCCATGGGGCGGCGCACATTTGGCCCAGCGTCGTCCGGGTTAGGGGAGGGTTTGGACGGCAGGGATGTTCTTGGAGTACCTTGAGTTAACCATACTGCTGTACCAAGTTAAAAGGCAGTAACAAACTCACCCCATTCCGTACAAATGTGCGCAACCGCAACATTCAAACGAGGCTACAAAGAAAACTAATGGGACTGCATTGACGTCAAAATTGGGGGTGTGAACGAGGTTTCTACTCAAGCATGGATCGATGTGGTAATGGCTCTATAGTATTGGAGAAAAGTTTCTAAAAACTGACCCTCCGTTACGTCATGTCGTAACGTACAGCACGCATAAAGCAACTATTTATGTCTTACAATCTCTCTCCACCTGGTGTAGCACTTCTATCATCCTTTAAAAACAAGAGATGGACAGTGACAGGGGTAAGGGTGGATACCTAGTCATTTTTTGCATCGTCATTGCATGCGATCATCATTCTCAAAGCCGCTGTTTACTTCTAAGATCACTTTAGCACCGCCCTAAAAACCCGATTCAAATTCGACACAAACCTTCAAATAGGTATGTAATGAGACATTATATAAACTCTTTATAGTGTTTTGTTTACATTTTAGAGGCGATAAGGTGATAAGTTGGAGAGATCGAGTGAAAAAAAGCAATTTTCCCACACAACATTTCTCTTTCTCACTACCAAACGCATTAGTTTCGCTTCCCCACCCACCATTTTTAAAAAGACCCGACGAGGCTCATTGCCTGCTTGAATTATGCAGAAATGGGCAGCGTTTAGGTCATATAATTGATTCTGTTGGAAAGAGGAGTAATTGTGCTTTACAATGTAATTTAATGTATTGACATTACAGTTGATCCTGAAGTATTACGTTTTTGGGGCGCTAAAATAAGGGCAATTGTACTTTCCAATGCGATGTACAAGTTTACGTTAACTACTCATTTGGTTGAAAATACGTGCCTAATCATGTGGACAAGTATCCTGCCTCTATTGTATTGTGTTTTGTAGAAAATGGGGGTCATGTTAGCAATTTTTCTCAGAACCACGATATGAGCAGTTACTGCCTTTTTGCTTGGTAGGGCAGCGTAGGCCTAAGCATGTATCAATTGAAGACTCACATGAAGCTTGAGAGGAATGGGAGGTGCAGTAGAAGAATGCAGTGCTGAGGCAGAGGGCTCGTAATGACTGGCTAGCTACTACTCTGAACTGTGTGTGGTGAGCTTTCTGGTGCCCTCTACAACATCGTCACCAGATTCCATCTATATCAACCATCTCTCTGACTACCTTCCTCTGATCAAGCCATAAACTGTACCTCTCCATCTTTGGAGGATGCACTCAAAGTTTTGGCCTTTTTTGGTTGACCTAGCCAGCTATTGCTAGGCTACTCATGACGGTGTATTAATTGTTTCTTTGCTATTAACGCGCTTTGAGATGAAAAGAGCTTATTATTACACTAAAGATAGTGTATTTATTTTATTAGAGCAAAAACCTCTGATGAAGGCCAAGAGGCCGACATGTATGCTTCAATAAAAAAAAGTGATACGAGCAAGAGCAGTGTGTTTCTAAACAATGAATTCTAAAAAATTCAAAGGCACTAAAAAGTCATTTTTTGTTTAATTTGTTTTTGTTTTAAGAGACTATAGTGATTTAATACAACAAAATGTTTAGAAGCTGAGTGCTTTATGTCCCTACCAGCCTATTGTGTAGCACTCGCAAATGCTTCACAATGTATTTCTTTGTAAGCTATAGCCTTGAAATAATTGCAATAATATAGCCTAAATAATTCATTTTAGTCTCCTTGTCTGGCTCCTGACCTATTTAGTGTTTATATGATGCTTAATATGACATGTAGCCTATTTGCAATATTGTGTGCTTCTTACATTCACATGTTCATGTTTATTCAAATACTTTTCATTCAAATCATAAGGTTTGGTTTCAATACTTCAAAACCAAATGGTAGGTCCAGTTAGTCATAAAAAATAGATGTTGGTTAAATTGTGATTCTGGAGTGTTTTTTTTAAATCCTGTGAGCACGGAGCAGTTTAGAGGAGAAGTTGGAAAGGACGTGGAGTGGCGACGCCCGCTCCATGAGTAATGAGTGGGATTTCCAACCGCTCTGATCAATACACCCAGTCACTACAAAGATACAGGCTTCTTTCCTAACTCAGTTGCCGGAGAGGACGGAAACCACTCGGGGATTTCACCATGAGGCCAATTGCGACTTTAAAACAGTTACAGAGTTTAATGGCTGTGATAGGAGAAAACTGAGGCTGGATCAACAACATTGTAGTCACTCCACAATACTAACCTAATTGACAGAGTGAAAAGAGGGAAGCCTGTACAGAATGAAAATATTCTAAAACATCCATCCTGTTTGCAACAAGGCACTAAAGTAATAGTGCAAAACTTTTTGTCCTGAATACAAAGTGTTGTTTGGGGCAATACATTACTGAGTACCACTCTTCAGTGGGGGCTGTGTCATGTTATGGGTATGCTTGTAATCTTTAAGGACTGGGGAGTTTTCCAGGTTAAAAAATAAATGGAATAGAGCTAAGCACAGGCAAAATCCTAGAGGAAAACCTTGTTGAGTCTCCTTTCCACCAGACACTGGGAGATGAATTCACCTTTCATCAGGACAATAACCTAAAACACAAGGCCAAATCTACACTGGAGTTGCTTATCAAGAAGACAGTGAATGTTCCTGAGTGGCAGAGTTACAGTTCAGACTTAAATCTACTTGAAAATCTATGGCCAGACCTGAAAATGGTTGTCTAGCAATGATGTACAACCAACTTGAGCCTGAAGAATTTTTAAAATAATAATGGGAAAATGTTGTGCAATCTAGGTGTGGAAAGCTTTTAGATACTTACCCAGAAAGACTCACTGCTGTGATCACTGACAAAGGTGCTTCTACAAAGTATTGACTCAGGGTTGTGAATCCTTATGTAAATTATATGTTTCATTTTCAATACATTTGCAAAAATGTCTAAAAACATGTTTCACTTTTTCATTATGGGTAGTGTGTGTAGGTGGGTGATTAAAAAACATATATTTAATCAATTTTGAATTCAGGCTGTAACAACAAAATGTGGAATAAGTCAAGGGGTAGGAATACTTTCTGAAGGCAGTGTACATCATCACACTTACATGAATGTGCTGGTGAAGCAAAGGAAATAGATGGGGAAGTGTTTTTGCTCACAGAGAAAGGTGGACCTTTATTAGCCAAGTACAGCACAGCAACACATGTCACATCCCATGTATGTTTGTTTATGGTTCTCCCACGTCTTTTTTTTTACCAATGAAGATGACAGCTGCCCCTCCAGCTAACACTTCACGTAGATCCTGACAATACATAAGATGAAGTACAACATTAACCAAAACATGAGCAAAGTATATTTGTGTGAACTTTCTCTAGATAGATAGACTGCCACACACTTTATCAAGTTGGAGTGCCAAGGTTAAACAGTAACGAGTACAGCTTACCATTACTTTCACCATAACAGGTTACAGTGTGCGCAATGAAACTAGCTAGACCCGTTCAGGTTGTAACCGTTCAGGTAGAAACTAATATTGCATTGCGCGAACATTACAATCAGAATCCGCTCAACACAGATAAACCAACGTGACAAATCAGGAGAGCTAGAAGAAAAGACAAGTGTTTGGACCACAGTGGTGGAATGTAGCCTACTGTGTTACTAACGTTAGCTATAGCTAACTAGTGATAGCGCTCTTGCCACTGCACTAACTATAACCACGACTTACTCAACCTTTTTGTGCAGCATTTCTCCACCCGTGTTCGCCACTGAATTAAATGCCTGTTATTGTCATCAGACTCTGCAACAGTTTGAACACAAGTCCTGGTATTTACAACAAGTACCTAGCTAACTAGGTTAATGTTAAATATGAAGTTATCGCTGAACAGCAAGCAAGTAACCCGGTAAAGTTAGCTAACATTACCGTTCGAAACAGTTATAACTGTTATTAAAGCACATAGCTAGCCAAAGGCACGGCAGGCAGCAGGCTGCAGATCTGTTTTCAAAGTTGTAATGTTACCATGAAACGTTTGTGATAATTTTAAGGAGAACAAAAATACACCACCGCAGAAACTTCGCTATTCGACGTCTAGCAAGTTGTTTTGTTGTTTACTTGAAGAGATCTCGCTATCGAAACTCGCAGCCCTCCTCTTCCAATGCATTGTGGCTGTGAAATTCATGAAAAGTGTATAGCGAATTCCACTAGATGAAAAGCTGAAATTAGTATAACATTTTAGCATTTAAAGCATACTCTATTTTAGAAAATTCACATCGTATGTAAACGTTTTATTTTCGCATACTCAAACGGCCTACTATTTAGTATGGTTATTTGGACACGGCCAGTGTCTATAGTCTAGCCTATTAGGCCATTAATTCATAGCCTACATGCACATGTCATTAGTCAATTGCATTGCTTCAAACGGTGTTCAAATCGACGCCACATCCAGTGATACAACTTGCAATGTAAATCATTTACATGGCAAGCCTTTCAATGAAGCCTGTATTCCTAAACTGTTGGAATCCATAGCCATTGGAAGGATGTTAGGCTTTTGAACTGTGATCAATAATAGTCATCTCAATCTACCCACTTTTGACCCTACTTTGCTAAAGTAATGTCATTTGCATTAAGGTTTTCGATATTGAATCACAGAATGTAGCCTTACTCTCAATCCTGCCAACTACGTACAATAGGTGGCAGCACCTCTTATTAAACCCCACAGAAGCCCAACTTCAACAGGACATTACAAGTTCCCATTCTCTACAAAATGTTTTGTACAAATTTGTTTACATCCCTGTTAGTGAGCATTTATGCTTTTCCAAGATAATCCATCCACCTGACATGTGTGGCAAATTAAGAAGCTGATTAAACAGCATGATCATTACACAGTTGCACCTTGTGCTGGGGACAATAAAAGGCCACTCTAATGTGCACACAACACATTGCCACAGATGTCTCAAGTTGAGGCAGCGTGCAATTGGCATGCTGACTGCAGGAATGTCCACCAGAGCCGTTGCCAGAGAATATAATATTCATTTCTCTACCATAAGCCGCCTCCAATGTCATTTTAGAGAATTTGGCAGTATGTCGAACCGGCCTCACAACAATAGACCATGTGTAACCACGCCAGCCCAGGACCTCCACATCTGTCATCTTCACCTGCGGGATCATCTCAGACCACCCATCCAGACCGCTGATGAAACTGTGGGTTTGCACTACCAAGGAAATTCTGCAGAAACGGTCAGAAACTGTCTAAGGGAAGTTAATCTGCATGCCACTGGAAGTTCATCTCGAGCTGGAGAAGTGTGCTCTTCAGGGAGGAATACCAAGTTTCAACTGTACTGGACAGATGACAGACGTGGCGTTGTGTGGGCGAGCGATTTGCTGATGTCAACATTGTGAACAGAATGCCACATGGTGGTGGTGGACATAAGCTATGGACAATGAACACAATTGCATTTTATCGATGGTAATTTGAATGTACAGAAATACCGTGATGAGATCCTGAGGCCCATTGTTGTGCCATTTATCCGCCTCCATCACCTCCTGTTTCAGCATGATAATACACAGCCCCATGTCGCAAGGGTCTGTACACAATTCGTAGAAGCTGAAAAAGTTATTTCATGGCCTGTATACTCACCAGACATGTCACCTATTGAGCATCTTTGGGATGCTCTCGATCGACGTTTACAGCAGCGTATTCCAGTTCCTGCCAATATCCAGAAACCTCCACATACCACAGGCCAAAATCAACAGCGGGATCAACTCTACGCAAAGGAGATGTGTCGCGCTGCATGAAGCAAATGGTGGTCACACCAGATACTGACTGGTTTTCTGACCCACGCCCATAACTTTTTGAAAGTTATCTGTGACCATATCTGTATTTCCAGTCGTGACATCCACAGATTAGGGCTTAATTATTTTTTTTCAATTGACTGATTTCCTTATATGAACTGTAACTCAGTAAAATCTTTGAAATTGTTGCATTTATATTTTTGTTCAATGTAATTATAGGCTACTAAAGCTTACAATTTAGAGCTGTGCCACGAAGTTTTAATGAAAACAGTGTAGAAAAAAAGTATATTTTATAATCACATGCAGCTATTTATTTCTGACCAGCAGATGTCACTAATGTGCATTGTGTACGGATGATAAAGCTCAGAGACTGGCAGCTTTTGTGTCAACGCTCGGCGGAAGCCAGTGTGAGGACAATAGCTCGGCTGCCGCATGACCAAGGTGTGTTGCAAAATGCAAAGTCCCACTGATTCCGCAACATGTAAATCTGTTTACTATATTGTGGACCAGAAGTCACTAATGTGCGATGTGAACATATAATAAATGACGCTCCGAGTAATCAACCATTTCTGGGCATAATTTGGTGGAAGCACCAAACCCTTCAGATAGCCTCGCTTTCCCATTACTAGCTCAGAGTAATTAACCGTTTTTCAGCACAGTTTGATGAACACGCCGTAGCCTTCAGAAAACCTTGGTTTCTCATCACTAATTAGATGTGCTTACGTTAACTTTCAAAAGCTTTAAATCTGGCAGAAATTATTTGTCATGTTATCAGACTTAGCCAACAGACTGACTTCAACTACAATAACATTCTCAGTAACGGTTACAGATATATTCTTTTCTTGCTATGACTGATATTTAGTTGTTTATCTACCTTAGTTGAATGCACTGACTGTAAGTTGCTCTGGATAAGAGCTTCTGCTGAATGACCAACATTTGTATGTAAAAACAAACATGTGCAGACCATGCTGGTTATTATTATAATGAGCTCCGCCCCTAAACTAGTACACATTTGGTCGGTCCAGACCATACCAAATCTGAACAAATCCTAGATGCCTAGGTTATGTTTCACAAGTTTGAACAGAACAGTACAGTACGACGCAGTTCAGTGCACTAGAGTACAGTAAAGTACAGTATGGTATGGTGCGTACAGTAAAGTAGTTAAATTCAGTAGAGTATTGTACAGTACAGTAGAGTTTAATTCAGTAGAGTACATTAGAGTACCGTAGAGTACAGTACAATACAGTACATTATACTGTAATGTACTATGCTCTACTGTACTGTAGTGAACTTTACTTTTCTTTACTTTATAGTACTCTACTGCTATTGTATTGTACTGTATTGTACTCTACTGTACTATACATATTTTTTCCTGTACTGTATTTTAATGTACTGTACTCTACTGTGCTCAACTGTAGTGTGCTGTAACTTGCTGTCCAAATTTGTGAAACATAGATGTCTATGTTTGGATCAGATTAGTTTGTGTCTGGACCAAAATTGAACTGAACCAATCATAGGTGTCTATGTTTTAGCCAAATCAAGGCTGGTCTAGACCGGACTAATATATCCACATGATGCCATCTATTTTGTGAAGTGCACCAGTCCTTCCTTTTGGAGCAGTGTCTTCTTCCTTTCAGGTTATGCTGATATAGGACTCATTTTTACTTTGGATATAACATGATACTTTTGTACCTGTTTCCTCCAGTATCTCCCCACACATTTTCACAAGGTCCTTTTGCTGTTGTTCTGGGATTGTCCATTTGCAACTTTAACATCCTGACTGATGTCAATGTTGCTTCAATATATCCACATAATTTTCTAATATATCCACATGATGCCATCTATTTTGTTCATCTCTAGGAGACATTTTTACTTTGATATGGATACGTACCTGTTTCTCCTTCCTGATTGCGGTATCTCTAGGAGACAGGCTGTGGGTCCCATGGTGATTATACTTACGTGCTATTGTTTGTACAGATGAACGTGGTACCTTCAGGTGTTTGGAAATTGCTCCCAAGGATGAACCAGACTTGTGGAGGTCTACAATTTCTGAGGTCTTGGCTGATTTCTTTTGATTTTCCCATGAAGTCAAGCAAAGAGGCACTGAGTTTGAAGGTTGGCCTTTAAATATATCCACGGGTACACCTCCAATTGACTCAAATGATGTCAATTAGCCTATCAGAAGCTTCTAAAGCCATGACATCATTTTCTGGAATTTTCAAGCTGTTTCAATGCACAGTCAACTTTGTCTATTTAAACTTCTTGACGCACTGGAATTGTGATACAGTGAAATAATCTGTCTGTACACAACTGTTGGAAAAATTACTTGTGTCATGCACAAAGTAGATGTCCTAACCGACTTGCCAAAACCAAGAAATTGGTGGAGTGGTTGAAAAACAAGTTTTAATGACTCCAACCTTAGTGTATTTAAACTTCTGACTTCAACTGTATGTGAGAATGCTGTTCATTGAGTACAGCTCAGCGTTCAACACCATTGTCCCCTCTGAGCTCGTCACCAAGCTTCTGGGTCTGAACACTCTGCAACTGGATCCTGGACTTCCTAAAGGGCCGCCCCAACTGGATCCTGGACTTCCTAACATCATCATCAAGTTTGCTGACGACACAACGGCGGTAGGCCTGATCACTGGCAACGATGAGTCAGCCTACAGAAAGGAAGTCAGTGACCTGGCAGTGTGGAGCTGATCGTGGAGGTGGTTTCCAAATCACTAAAGATTAAAAATGGTCCCAACACATGCGCACAGTCATGAAGAAGGCACGACAACATCACCTCCACCACGCATGACCAATATCACCACCCTCAATTTCATGGCGCTACAGTGGTGCGGACATCCCAGTACATCACTCGGATCGAGCTCCCTGACATCCAAGACATCTTCCCTTCCCTGGAACTAAGGAGCCTGAACCATGAAAACAACCCCAGATCATTATTCCTCCTCCACTAAACTTTACAGTTGGCACTATGCC